>NW_026645873.1:0-104405 GCF_949987535.1 Balaenoptera acutorostrata | reverse complement strand
GCTGTGTTTTTTAGATGTTTCAGAACACACCGTACACTTCTCCAGAGTGGCTGTTGGCAATTTACATCCCACCCATCAGCGTAGCAAGGCTCCCATTTCTCCATGGCCGGTCCTGCATTTCTGGTTTGGACACTTTTTTCCCGCATGGCCCTTTTGCCCGCTGGGAAGCGAGACTTCTTTGGAGCGCTGATTGGCCTTTCCACGTTGCTTGGTTGGCCAAAAAGGGCGTATGCGTTTTTTCCTGAATATATTCAGGAAAAAACGCATACGCCCTTTTTGGCCAAGGGCATCATTGTCCACGTTTTGCCGCTTTTCATGTGCTTTCAAGGCGATTCGATTCTACCTCCTGAAATCTGTTTCCTGCAATTCTGCCTTGCTTTCAAAGCCTCTTCGTTGCCTTCCCTTAATATATTTGTGGACGAGAGGTATCATTTAAAACTCTGCAGGTTTGTGAATTGCAGTGCCCCTGAGCTCCATTTTTCAACTCGCTTTTTTGGGAGCTGGCCGCAAAAGCGCAGGATTGCTTCAGGCCCTCTTCTGGTTCTGGGGGGCAGGCTGAGCTTGTGCTTAATTCTTCTTCCTGATGGGAAAATAGAGTGACCTGTGCCTGTCCCAACACCTAGAGCTAGTCTCTCATTGGTTCCCCCTCTTCCCGTTCATCCTCAGGACAAATTGCAACCTGTACGGAACAGGAGGTTAAAGGTGCTGATTCTCCAAGGAGGGAGATGGCTAGTAAATCGGCTGGAATGGCGAACCCGAGCAAAGGAGATGAGAAATGAGGTGCGTTTTAGAAACCTTTCCCGATCACACGGTGTACCATCTTCTGGGTTTCTCATGCCTGTTTTCGACGTAGGAAGATGCCCTTGAACCTGGAGATTTGGGACCCATGGGATGGGTACCATGCAGTATTACTTGAAAGGGTCTGCGTTGGCTCACCCAACCTCACCGAACCTCTCAGCCCCAAGAGTGTCCACCCTTATGTCTCAATCAGCTGTGGGTCTAGATATGGTCAATCCAGGTTGCATCACAGCCCCTGAACGAATTTTGTAAGAATTTCTCTCTCTTTCACTGTCTTTGTTTCACGGGTTTTGAAAAGTAATTTATTTTTATAATGGGGTTTAGCTGCTTTTCACGGCTGTGTTTATGCCGCTTTACACCCCCTTGACTCACTTACGGAGAGATATCAATACATAGGTTTGAAGATTCTTACTAGTCAGATATATTCTTGTGCGGTGAATAGGGGGTGTTGAGTCCAGTTCACTGAAAAAGGAATAGGTCTTGTCTCTTACATATTGGGTTTATGGAACGGTATCTGAGCTAATTTGAAACCCTTGTTTTATGCATCACCCCACCTCACCTTGCCCGTTCAGCAGCCATAGTGTGTTTTCTAAACGTGTGACTCTGTTCTGTTTTGTAATTCAGTTCAAGTGTAGCGGTTTTTACATTCCCTCTCTAAGTGATATCTTAGGATAAGTGTCTTTTTCTGTGTGACTTATTTCACTTAGAATCATCGTACCTAAATCCACTCATCGTGCTGCTACTAGCCTTATGACGTTGATTTCATGGCTGAGTGATATTCCATTGTACATGAGGACCCCAACTTCTTTATCCATTTTTCTCTTTCCTAGGATATTTAAGGTGTAATGAAGTGGGGGTTCTTGTCAACAGAGCAGCCCTAAACTTTGGGGTGCCTGTGTCTTGCTGATTTTTAATTTTCCCAATTTATACGCCCATGAGTGGAAGTGCCCTATGCTCTCCAAGCTGTGTTTTTTAGATGTTTCAGAACACACCGTACACTTCTCCAGAGTGGCTGTTGGCAATTTACATCCCACCCATCAGCGTAGCAAGGCTCCCATTTCTCCATGGCCGGTCCTGCATTTCTGGTTTGGACACTTTTTTCCCGCATGGCCCTTTTGCCCTCTGGGAAGCGAGACTTCTTTGGAGCGCTGATTGGCCTTTCCACGTTGCTTGGTTGGCCAAAAAGGGCGTATGCGTTTTTTCCTGAATATATTCAGGAAAAAACGCATACGCCCTTTTTGGCCAAGGGCATCATTGTCCACGTTTTGCCGCTTTTCATGTGCTTTCAAGGCGATTCGAATCTACCTCCTGAAATCTGTTTCCTGCAATTCTGCCTTGCTTTCAAAGCCTCTTCGTTGCCTTCCCTTAATATATTTGTGGACGAGAGGTATCATTTAAAACTCTGCAGGTTTGTGAATTGCAGTGCCCCTGAGCTCCATTTTTCAACTCGCTTTTTTGGGAGCTGGCCGCAAAAGCGCAGGATTGCTTCAGGCCCTCTTCTGGTTCTGGGGGGCAGGCTGAGCTTGTGCTTAATTCTTCTTCCTGATGGGAAAATAGAGTGACCTGTGCCTGTCCCAACACCTAGAGCTAGTCTCTCATTGGTTCCCCCTCTTCCCGTTCATCCTCAGGACAAATTGCAACCTGTACGGAACAGGAGGTTAAAGGTGCTGATTCTCCAAGGAGGGAGATGCTAGTAAATCGGCTGGAATGGCGAACCCGAGCAAAGGAGATGAGAAATGAGGTGCGTTTTAGAAACCTTTCCCGATCACACGGTGTACCATCTTCTGGGTTTCTCATGCCTGTTTTCGACGTAGGAAGATGCCCTTGAACCTGGAGATTTGGGACCCATGGGATGGGTACCATGCAGTATTACTTGAAAGGGTCTGCGTTGGCTCACCCAACCTCACCGAACCTCTCAGCCCCAAGAGTGTCCACCCTTATGTCTCAATCAGCTGTGGGTCTAGATATGGTCAATCCAGGTTGCATCACAGCCCCTGAACGAATTTTGTAAGAATTTCTCTCTCTTTCACTGTCTTTGTTTCACGGGTTTTGAAAAGTAATTTATTTTTATAATGGGGTTTAGCTGCTTTTCACGGCTGTGTTTATGCCGCTTTACACCCCCTTGACTCACTTACGGAGAGATATCAATGCATAGGTTTGAAGATTCTTACTAGTCAGATATATTCTTGTGCGGTGAATAGGGGGTGTTGAGTCCAGTTCACTGAAAAAGGAATAGGTCTTGTCTCTTACATATTGGGTTTATGGAACGGTATCTGAGCTAATTTGAAACCCTTGTTTTATGCATCACCCCACCTCACCTTGCCCGTTCAGCAGCCATAGTGTGTTTTCTAAACGTGTGACTCTGTTCTGTTTTGTAATTCAGTTCAAGTGTAGCGGTTTTTACATTCCCTCTCTAAGTGATATCTTAGGATAAGTGTCTTTTTCTGTGTGACTTATTTCACTTAGAATCGTCGTACCTAAATCCACTCATCGTGCTGCTACTAGCCTTATGACGTTGATTTCATGGCTGAGTGATATTGCATTGTACATGAGGACCCCAACTACTTTATCCATTTTTCTCTTTCCTAGGATATTTAAGGTGTAATGAAGTGGGGGTTCTTGTCAACAGAGCAGCCCTAAACTTTGGGGTGCCTGTGTCTTGCTGATTTTTCGTTTTCCCAATTTATACGCCCATGAGTGGAAGTGCCCTATGCTCTCCAAGCTGTGTTTTTTAGATGTTTCAGAACACACCGTACACTTCTCCAGAGTGGCTGTTGGCAATTTACATCCCACCCATCAGCGTAGCAAGGCTCCCATTTCTCCATGGCCGGGCCTGCATTTCTGGTTTGGACACTTTTTTCCGCATGGCCCTTTTGCCCGCTGGGAAGCGAGACTTCTTTGGAGCGCTGATTGGCCTTTCCAGGTTGCTTGGTTGGCCAAAAAGGGCGTATGCGTTTTTTCCTGAATATATTCAGGAAAAAACGCATACGCCCTTTTTGGCCAAGGGCATCATTGTCCACGTTTTGCCGCTTTTCATGTGCTTTCAAGGCGATTCGAATCTACCTCCTGAAATCTGTTTCCTGCAATTCTGCCTTGCTTTCAAAGCCTCTTCGTTGCCTTCCCTTAATATATTTGTGGACGCGAGGTATCATTTAAAACTCTGCAGGTTTGTGAATTGCAGTGCCCCTGAGCTCCATTTTTCAACTCGCTTTTTTGGGAGCTGGCCGCAAAAGCGCAGGATTGCTTCAGGCCCTCTTCTGGTTCTGGGGGGCAGGCTGAGCTTGTGCTTAATTCTTCTTCCTGATGGGAAAATAGAGTGACCTGTGCCTGTCCCAACACCTAGAGCTAGTCTCTCATTGGTTCCCCCTCTTCCCGTTCATCCTCAGGACAAATTGCAACCTGTACGGAACAGGAGGTTAAAGGTGCTGATTCTCCAAGGAGGGAGATGGCTAGTAAATCGGCTGGAATGGCGAACCCGAGCAAAGGAGATGAGAAATGAGGTGCGTTTTAGAAACCTTTCCCGATCACACGGTGTACCATCTTCTGGGTTTCTCATGCCTGTTTTCGACGTAGGAAGATGCCCTTGAACCTGGAGATTTGGGACCCATGGGATGGGTACCATGCAGTATTACTTGAAAGGGTCTGCGTTGGCTCACCCAACCTCACCGAACCTCTCAGCCCCAAGAGTGTCCACCCTTATGTCTCAATCAGCTGTGGGTCTAGATATGGTCAATCCAGGTTGCATCACAGCCACTGAACGAATTTTGTAAGAATTTCTCTCTCTTTCACTGTCTTTGTTTCACGGGTTTTGAAAAGTAATTTATTTTTATAATGGGGTTTAGCTGCTTTTCACGGCTGTGTTTATGCCGCTTTACACCCCCTTGACTCACTTACGGAGAGATATCAATACATAGGTTTGAAGATTCTTACTAGTCAGATATATTCTTGTGCGGTGAATAGGGGGTGTTGAGTCCAGTTCACTGAAAAAGGAATAGGTCTTGTCTCTTACATATTGGGTTTATGGAACGGTATCTGAGCTAATTTGAAACCCTTGTTTTATGCATCACCCCACCTCACCTTGCCCGTTCAGCAGCCATAGTGTGTTTTCTAAACGTGTGACTCTGTTCTGTTTTGTAATTCAGTTCAAGTGTAGCGGTTTTTACATTCCCTCTCTAAGTGATATCTTAGGATAAGTGTCTTTTTCTGTGTGACTTATTTCACTTAGAATCGTCGTACCTAAATCCACTCATCGTGCTGCTACTAGCCTTATGACGTTGATTTCATGGCTGAGTGATATTCCATTGTACATGAGGACCCCAACTTCTTTATCCATTTTTCTCTTTCCTAGGATATTTAAGGTGTAATGAAGTGGGGGTTCTTGTCAACAGAGCAGCCCTAAACTTTGGGGTGCCTGTGTCTTGCTGATTTTTAGTTTTCCCAATTTATACGCCCATGAGTGGAAGTGCCCTATGCTCTCCAAGCTGTGTTTTTTAGATGTTTCAGAACACACCGTACACTTCTCCAGAGTGGCTGTTGGCAATTTACATCCCACCCATCAGCGTAGCAAGGCTCCCATTTCTCCATGGCCGGGCCTGCATTTCTGGTTTGGACACTTTTTTCCGCATGGCCCTTTTGCCCGCTGGGAAGCGAGACTTCTTTGGAGCGCTGATTGGCCTTTCCAGGTTGCTTGGTTGGCCAAAAAGGGCGTATGCGTTTTTTCCTGAATATATTCAGGAAAAAACGCATACGCCCTTTTTGGCCAAGGGCATCATTGTCCACGTTTTGCCGCTTTTCAGGTGCTTTCAAGGCGATTCGAATCTACCTCCTGAAATCTGTTTCCTGCAATTCTGCCTTGCTTTCAAAGCCTCTTCGTTGCCTTCCCTTAATATATTTGTGGACGCGAGGTATCATTTAAAACTCTGCAGGTTTGTGAATTGCAGTGCCCCTGAGCTCCATTTTTCAACTCGCTTTTTTGGGAGCTGGCCGCAAAAGCGCAGGATTGCTTCAGGCCCTCTTCTGGTTCTGGGGGGCAGGCTGAGCTTGTGCTTAATTCTTCTTCCTGATGGGAAAATAGAGTGACCTGTGCCTGTCCCAACACCTAGAGCTAGTCTCTCATTGGTTCCCCCTCTTCCCGTTCATCCTCAGGACAAATTGCAACCTGTACGGAACAGGAGGTTAAAGGTGCTGATTCTCCAAGGAGGGAGATGGCTAGTAAATCGGCTGGAATGGCGAACCCGAGCAAAGGAGATGAGAAATGAGGTGCGTTTTAGAAACCTTTCCCGATCACACGGTGTACCATCTTCTGGGTTTCTCATGCCTGTTTTCGACGTAGGAAGATGCCCTTGAACCTGGAGATTTGGGACCCATGGGATGGGTACCATGCAGTATTACTTGAAAGGGTCTGCGTTGGCTCACGCAACCTCACCGAACCTCTCAGCCCCAAGAGTGTCCACCCTTATGTCTCAATCAGCTGTGGGTCTAGATATGGTCAATCCAGGTTGCATCACAGCCCCTGAACGAATTTTGTAAGAATTTCTCTCTCTTTCACTGTCTTTGTTTCACGGGTTTTGAAAAGTAATTTATTTTTATAATGGGGTTTAGCTGCTTTTCACGGCTGTGTTTATGCCGCTTTACACCCCCTTGACTCACTTACGGAGAGATATCAATACATAGGTTTGAAGATTCTTACTAGTCAGATATATTCTTGTGTGGTGAATAGGGGGTGTTGAGTCCAGTTCACTGAAAAAGGAATAGGTCTTGTCTCTTACATATTGGGTTTATGGAACGGTATCTGAGCTAATTTGAAACCCTTGTTTTATGCATCACCCCACCTCACCTTGCCCGTTCAGCAGCCATAGTGTGTTTTCTAAACGTGTGACTCTGTTCTGTTTTGTAATTCAGTTCAAGTGTAGCGGTTTTTACATTCCCTCTCTAAGTGATATCTTAGGATAAGTGTCTTTTTCTGTGTGACTTATTTCACTTAGAATCGTCGTACCTAAATCCACTCATCGTGCTGCTACTAGCCTTATGACGTTGATTTCATGGCTGAGTGATATTCCATTGTACATGAGGACCCCAACTTCTTTATCCATTTTTCTCTTTCCCAGGATATTTAAGGTGTAATGAAGTGGGGGTTCTTGTCAACAGAGCAGCCCTAAACTTTGGGGTGCCTGTGTCTTGCTGATTTTTAGTTTTCCCAATTTATACGCCCATGAGTGGAAGTGCCCTATGCTCTCCAAGCTGTGTTTTTTAGATGTTTCAGAACACACCGTACACTTCTCCAGAGTGGCTGTTGGCAATTTACATCCCACCCATCAGCGTAGCAAGGCTCCCATTTCTCCATGGCCGGGCCTGCATTTCTGGTTTGGACACTTTTTTCCGCATGGCCCTTTTGCCCGCTGGGAAGCGAGACTTCTTTGGAGCGCTGATTGGCCTTTCCAGGTTGCTTGGTTGGCCAAAAAGGGCGTATGCGTTTTTTCCTGAATATATTCAGGAAAAAACGCATACGCCCTTTTTGGCCAAGGGCATCATTGTCCACGTTTTGCCGCTTTTCATGTGCTTTCAAGGCGATTCGAATCTACCTCCTGAAATCTGTTTCCTGCAATTCTGCCTTGCTTTCAAAGCCTCTTCGTTGCCTTCCCTTAATATATTTGTGGACGAGAGGTATCATTTAAAACTCTGCAGGTTTGTGAATTGCAGTGCCCCTGAGCTCCATTTTTCAACTCGCTTTTTTGGGAGCTGGCCGCAAAAGCGCAGGATTGCTTCAGGCCCTCTTCTGGTTCTGGGGGGCAGGCTGAGCTTGTGCTTAATTCTTCTTCCTGATGGGAAAATAGAGTGACCTGTGCCTGTCCCAACACCTAGATCTAGTCTCTCATTGGTTCCCCCTCTTCCCGTTCATCCTCAGGACAAATTTCAACCTGTACGGAACAGGAGGTTAAAGGTGCTGATTCTCCAAGGAGGGAGATGGCTAGTAAATCGGCTGGAATGGCGAACCCGAGCAAAGGAGATGAGAAATGAGGTGCGTTTTAGAAACCTTTCCCGATCACACGGTGTACCATCTTCTGGGTTTCTCATGCCTGTTTTCGACGTAGGAAGATGCCCTTGAACCTGGAGATTTGGGACCCATGGGATGGGTACCATGCAGTATTACTTGAAAGGGTCTGCGTTGGCTCACCCAACCTCACCGAACCTCTCAGCCCCAAGAGTGTCCACCCTTATGTCTCAATCAGCTGTGGGTCTAGATATGGTCAATCCAGGTTGCATCACAGCCCCTGAACGAATTTTGTAAGAATTTCTCTCTCTTTCACTGTCTTTGTTTCACGGGTTTTGAAAAGTAATTTATTTTTATAATGGGGTTTAGCTGCTTTTCACGGCTGTGTTTATGCCGCTTTACACCCCCTTGACTCACTTACGGAGAGATATCAATACATAGGTTTGAAGATTCTTACTAGTCAGATATATTCTTGTGCGGTGAATAGGGGGTGTTGAGTCCAGTTCACTGAAAAAGGAATAGGTCTTGTCTCTTACATATTGGGTTTATGGAATGGTATCTGAGCTAATTTGAAACCCTTGTTTTATGCATCACCCCACCTCACCTTGCCCGTTCAGCAGCCATAGTGTGTTTTCTAAACGTGTGACTCTGTTCTGTTTTGTAATTCAGTTCAAGTGTAGCGGTTTTTACATTCCCTCTCTAAGTGATATCTTAGGATAAGTGTCTTTTTCTGTGTGACTTATTTCACTTAGAATCGTCGTACCTAAATCCACTCATCGTGCTGCTACTAGCCTTATGACGTTGATTTCATGGCTGAGTGATATTCCATTGTACATGAGGACCCCAACTTCTTTATCCATTTTTCTCTTTCCTAGGATATTTAAGGTGTAATGAAGTGGGGGTTCTTGTCAACAGAGCAGCCCTAAACTTTGGGGTGCCTGTGTCTTGCTGATTTTTAGTTTTCCCAATTTATACGCCCATGAGTGGAAGTGCCCTATGCTCTCCAAGCTGTGTTTTTTAGATGTTTCAGAACACACCGTACACTTCTCCAGAGTGGCTGTTGGCAATTTACATCCCACCCATCAGCGTAGCAAGGCTCCCATTTCTCCATGGCCGGGCCTGCATT
Organism: Balaenoptera acutorostrata; assembly: GCF_949987535.1. Classification (NCBI taxonomy): domain Eukaryota; kingdom Metazoa; phylum Chordata; class Mammalia; order Artiodactyla; family Balaenopteridae; genus Balaenoptera; species Balaenoptera acutorostrata. Next base: position 95,490 of record NW_026645873.1, on the reverse strand, counting down.
TCTGGTTTGGACACTTTTTTCCGCATGGCCCTTTTGCCCGCTGGGAAGCGAGACTTCTTTGGAGCGCTGATTGGCCTTTCCAGGTTGCTTGGTTGGCCAAAAAGGGCGTATGCGTTTTTTCCTGAATATATTCAGGAAAAAATGCATACGCCCTTTTTGGCCAAGGGCATCATTGTCCACGTTTTGCCGCTTTTCAGGTGCTTTCAAGGCGATTCGAATCTACCTCCTGAAATCTGTTTCCTGCAATTCTGCCTTGCTTTCAAAGCCTCTTCGTTGCCTTCCCTTAATATATTTGTGGACGAGAGGTATCATTTAAAACTCTGCAGGTTTGTGAATTGCAGTGCCCCTGAGCTCCATTTTTCCACTCGCTTTTTTGGGAGCTGGCCGCAAAAGCGCAGGATTGCTTCAGGCCCTCTTCTGGTTCTGGGGGGCAGGCTGAGCTTGTGCTTAATTCTTCTTCCTGATGGGAAAATAGAGTGACCTGTGCCTGTCCCAACACCTAGAGCTAGTCTCTCATTGGTTCCCCCTCTTCCCGTTCATCCTCAGGACAAATTGCAACCTGTACGGAACAGGAGGTTAAAGGTGCTGATTCTCCAAGGAGGGAGATGGCTAGTAAATCGGCTGGAATGGCGAACCCGAGCAAAGGAGATGAGAAATGAGGTGCGTTTTAGAAACCTTTCCCGATCACACGGTGTACCATCTTCTGGGTTTCTCATGCCTGCTTTTTCGACGTAGGAAGATGCCCTTGAACCTGGAGATTTGGGACCCATGGGATGGGCACCATGCAGTATTACTTGAAAGGGTCTGCGTTGGCTCACCCAACCTCACCGAACCTCTCAGCCCCAAGAGTGTCCACCCTTATGTCTCAATCAGCTGTGGGTCTAGATATGGTCAATCCAGGTTGCATCACAGCCCCTGAACGAATTTTGTAAGAATTTCTCTCTCTTTCACTGTCTTTGTTTCACGGGTTTTGAAAAGTAATTTATTTTTATAATGGGGTTTAGCTGCTTTTCACGGCTGTGTTTATGCCGCTTTACACCCCCTTGACTCACTTACAGAGAGATATCAATACATAGGTTTGAAGATTCTTACTAGTCAGATATATTCTTGTGCGGTGAATAGGGGGTGTTGAGTCCACTTCACTGAAAAAGGAATAGGTCTTGTCTCTTACATATTGGGTTTATGGAACGGTATCTGAGCTAATTTGAAACCCTTGTTTTATGCATCACCCCACCTCACCTTTCCCGTTCAGCAGCCATAGTGTGTTTTCTAAACGTGTGACTCTGTTCTGTTTTGTAATTCAGTTCAAGTGTAGCGGTTTTTACATTCCCTCTCTAAGTGATATCTTAGGATAAGTGTCTTTTTCTGTGTGACTTATTTCACTTAGAATCGTCGTACCTAAATCCACTCATCGTGCTGCTACTAGCCTTATGACGTTGATTTCATGGCTGAGTGATATTCCATTGCACTTGAGGACCCCAACTTCTTTATCCATTTTTCTCTTTCCTAGGATATTTAAGGTGTAATGAAGTGGGGGTTCTTGTCAACAGAGCAGCCCTAAACTTTGGGGTGCCTGTGTCTTGCTGATTTTTAGTTTTCCCAATTTATACGCCCATGAGTGGAAGTGCCCTATGCTCTCCAAGCTGTGTTTTTTAGATGTTTCAGAACACACCGTACACTTCTCCAGAGTGGCTGTTGGCAATTTACATCCCACCCATCAGCGTAGCAAGGCTCCCATTTCTCCATGGCCGGTCCTGCATTTCTGGTTTGGACACTTTTTTCCCGCATGGCCCTTTTGCCCGCTGGGAAGCGAGACTTCTTTGGAGCGCTGATTGGCCTTTCCACGTTGCTTGGTTGGCCAAAAAGGGCGTATGCGTTTTTTCCTGAATATATTCAGGAAAAAACGCATACGCCCTTTTTGGCCAAGGGCATCATTGTCCACGTTTTGCCGCTTTTCATGTGCTTTCAAGGCAATTCGATTCTACCTCCTGAAATCTGTTTCCTGCAATTCTGCCTTGCTTTCAAAGCCTCTTCGTTGCCTTCCCTTAATATATTTGTGGACGCGAGGTATCATTTAAAACTCTGCAGGTTTGTGAATTGCAGTGCCCCTGAGCTCCATTTTTCAACTCGCTTTTTTGGGAGCTGGCCGCAAAAGCGCAGGATTGCTTCAGGCCCTCTTCTGGTTCTGGGGGGCAGGCTGAGCTTGTGCTTAATTCTTCTTCCTGATGGGAAAATAGAGTGACCTGTGCCTGTCCCAACACCTAGAGCTAGTCTCTCATTGGTTCCCCCTCTTCCCGTTCATCCTCAGGACAAATTGCAACCTGTACGGAACAGGAGGTTAAAGGTGCTGATTCTCCAAGGAGGGAGATGGCTAGTAAATCGGCTGGAATGGCGAACCCGAGCAAAGGAGATGAGAAATGAGGTGCGTTTTAGAAACCTTTCCCGATCACACGGTGTACCATCTTCTGGGTTTCTCATGCCTGTTTTCGACGTAGGAAGATGCCCTTGAACCTGGAGATTTGGGACCCATGGGATGGGTACCATGCAGTATTACTTGAAAGGGTCTGCGTTGGCTCACGCAACCTCACCGAACCTCTCAGCCCCAAGAGTGTCCACCCTTATGTCTCAATCAGCTGTGGGTCTAGATATGGTCAATCCAGGTTGCATCACAGCCCCTGAACGAATTTTGTAAGAATTTCTCTCTCTTTCACTGTCTTTGTTTCACGGGTTTTGAAAAGTAATTTATTTTTATAATGGGGTTTAGCTGCTTTTCACGGCTGTGTTTATGCCGCTTTACACCCCCTTGACTCACTTACGGAGAGATATCAATACATAGGTTTGAAGATTCTTACTAGTCAGATATATTCTTGTGCGGTGAATAGGGGGTGTTGAGTCCAGTTCACTGAAAAAGGAATAGGTCTTGTCTCTTACATATTGGGTTTATGGAACGGTATCTGAGCTAATTTGAAACCCTTGTTTTATGCATCACCCCACCTCACCTTGCCCGTTCAGCAGCCATAGTGTGTTTTCTAAACGTGTGACTCTGTTCTGTTTTGTAATTCAGTTCAAGTGTAGCGGTTTTTACATTCCCTCTCTAAGTGATATCTTAGGATAAGTGTCTTTTTCTGTGTGACTTATTTCACTTAGAATCATCGTACCTAAATCCACTCATCGTGCTGCTACTAGCCTTATGACGTTGATTTCATGGCTGAGTGATATTCCATTGTACATGAGGACCACAACTTCTTTATCCATTTTTCTCTTTCCTAGGATATTTAAGGTGTAATGAAGTGGGGGTTCTTGTCAACAGAGCAGCCCTAAACTTTGGGGTGCCTGTGTCTTGCTGATTTTTAGTTTTCCCAATTTATACGCCCATGAGTGGAAGTGCCCTATGCTCTCCAAGCTGTGTTTTTTAGATGTTTCAGAACACACCGTACACTTCTCCAGAGTGGCTGTTGGCAATTTACATCCCACCCATCAGCGTAGCAAGGCTCCCATTTCTCCATGGCCGGGCCTGCATTTCTGGTTTGGACACTTTTTTCCGCATGGCCCTTTTGCCCGCTGGGAAGCGAGACTTCTTTGGAGCGCTGATTGGCCTTTCCAGGTTGCTTGGTTGGCCAAAAAGGGCGTATGCGTTTTTTCCTGAATATATTCAGGAAAAAACGCATACGCCCTTTTTGGCCAAGGGCATCATTGTCCACGTTTTGCCGCTTTTCATGTGCTTTCAAGGCGATTCGAATCTACCTCCTGAAATCTGTTTCCTGCAATTCTGCCTTGCTTTCAAAGCCTCTTCGTTGCCTTCCCTTAATATATTTGTGGACGCGAGGTATCATTTAAAACTCTGCAGGTTTGTGAATTGCAGTGCCCCTGAGCTCCATTTTTCAACTCGCTTTTTTGGGAGCTGGCCGCAAAAGCGCAGGATTGCTTCAGGCCCTCTTCTGGTTCTGGGGGGCAGGCTGAGCTTGTGCTTAATTCTTCTTCCTGATGGGAAAATAGAGTGACCTGTGCCTGTCCCAACACCTAGAGCTAGTCTCTCATTGGTTCCCCCTCTTCCCGTTCATCCTCAGGACAAATTGCAACCTGTACGGAACAGGAGGTTAAAGGTGCTGATTCTCCAAGGAGGGAGATGGCTAGTAAATCGGCTGGAATGGCGAACCCGAGCAAAGGAGATGAGAAATGAGGTGCGTTTTAGAAACCTTTCCCGATCACACGGTGTACCATCTTCTGGGTTTCTCATGCCTGTTTTCGACGTAGGAAGATGCCCTTGAACCTGGAGATTTGGGACCCATGGGATGGGCACCATGCAGTATTACTTGAAAGGGTCTGCGTTGGCTCACCCAACCTCACCGAACCTCTCAGCCCCAAGAGTGTCCACCCTTATGTCTCAATCAGCTGTGGGTCTAGATATGGTCAATCCAGGTTGCATCACAGCCCCTGAACGAATTTTGTAAGAATTTCTCTCTCTTTCACTGTCTTTGTTTCACGGGTTTTGAAAAGTAATTTATTTTTATAATGGGGTTTAGCTGCTTTTCACGGCTGTGTTTATGCCGCTTTACACCCCCTTGACTCACTTACAGAGAGATATCAATACATAGGTTTGAAGATTCTTACTAGTCAGATATATTCTTGTGCGGTGAATAGGGGGTGTTGAGTCCACTTCACTGAAAAAGGAATAGGTCTTGTCTCTTACATATTGGGTTTATGGAACGGTATCTGAGCTAATTTGAAACCCTTGTTTTATGCATCACCCCACCTCACCTTTCCCGTTCAGCAGCCATAGTGTGTTTTCTAAACGTGTGACTCTGTTCTGTTTTGTAATTCAGTTCAAGTGTAGCGGTTTTTACATTCCCTCTCTAAGTGATATCTTAGGATAAGTGTCTTTTTCTGTGTGACTTATTTCACTTAGAATCGTCGTACCTAAATCCACTCATCGTGCTGCTACTAGCCTTATGACGTTGATTTCATGGCTGAGTGATATTCCATTGCACTTGAGGACCCCAACTTCTTTATCCATTTTTCTCTTTCCTAGGATATTTAAGGTGTAATGAAGTGGGGGTTCTTGTCAACAGAGCAGCCCTAAACTTTGGGGTGCCTGTGTCTTGCTGATTTTTAGTTTTCCCAATTTATACGCCCATGAGTGGAAGTGCCCTATGCTCTCCAAGCTGTGTTTTTTAGATGTTTCAGAACACACCGTACACTTCTCCAGAGTGGCTGTTGGCAATTTACATCCCACCCATCAGCGTAGCAAGGCTCCCATTTCTCCATGGCCGGTCCTGCATTTCTGGTTTGGACACTTTTTTCCCGCATGGCCCTTTTGCCCGCTGGGAAGCGAGACTTCTTTGGAGCGCTGATTGGCCTTTCCACGTTGCTTGGTTGGCCAAAAAGTGCGTATGCGTTTTTTCCTGAATATATTCAGGAAAAAACGCATACGCCCTTTTTGGCCAAGGGCATCATTGTCCACGTTTTGCCGCTTTTCATGTGCTTTCAAGGCGATTCGATTCTACCTCCTGAAATCTGTTTCCTGCAATTCTGCCTTGCTTTCAAAGCCTCTTCGTTGCCTTCCCTTAATATATTTGTGGACGAGAGGTATCATTTAAAACTCTGCAGGTTTGTGAATTGCAGTGCCCCTGAGCTCCATTTTTCAACTCGCTTTTTTGGGAGCTGGCCGCAAAAGCGCAGGATTGCTTCAGGCCCTCTTCTGGTTCTGGGGGGCAGGCTGAGCTTGTGCTTAATTCTTCTTCCTGATGGGAAAATAGAGTGACCTGTGCCTGTCCCAACACCTAGAGCTAGTCTCTCATTGGTTCCCCCTCTTCCCGTTCATCCTCAGGACAAATTGCAACCTGTACGGAACAGGAGGTTAAAGGTGCTGATTCTCCAAGGAGGGAGATGGCTAGTAAATCGGCTGGAATGGCGAACCCGAGCAAAGGAGATGAGAAATGAGGTGCGTTTTAGAAACCTTTCCCGATCACACGGTGTACCATCTTCTGGGTTTCTCATGCCTGTTTTCGACGTAGGAAGATGCCCTTGAACCTGGAGATTTGGGACCCATGGGATGGGTACCATGCAGTATTACTTGAAAGGGTCTGCGTTGGCTCACCCAACCTCACCGAACCTCTCAGCCCCAAGAGTGTCCACCCTTATGTCTCAATCAGCTGTGGGTCTAGATATGGTCAATCCAGGTTGCATCACAGCCCCTGAACGAATTTTGTAAGAATTTCTCTCTCTTTCACTGTCTTTGTTTCACGGGTTTTGAAAAGTAATTTATTTTTATAATGGGGTTTAGCTGCTTTTCACGGCTGTGTTTATGCCGCTTTACACCCCCTTGACTCACTTACGGAGAGATATCAATACATAGGTTTGAAGATTCTTACTAGTCAGATATATTCTTGTGCGGTGAATAGGGGGTGTTGAGTCCAGTTCACTGAAAAAGGAATAGGTCTTGTCTCTTACATATTGGGTTTATGGAACGGTATCTGAGCTAATTTGAAACCCTTGTTTTATGCATCACCCCACCTCACCTTGCCCGTTCAGCAGCCATAGTGTGTTTTCTAAACGTGTGACTCTGTTCTGTTTTGTAATTCAGTTCAAGTGTAGCGGTTTTTACATTCCCTCTCTAAGTGATATCTTAGGATAAGTGTCTTTTTCTGTGTGACTTATTTCACTTAGAATCATCGTACCTAAATCCACTCATCGTGCTGCTACTAGCCTTATGACGTTGATTTCATGGCTGAGTGATATTCCATTGTACATGAGGACCACAACTTCTTTATCCATTTTTCTCTTTCCTAGGATATTTAAGGTGTAATGAAGTGGGGGTTCTTGTCAACAGAGCAGCCCTAAACTTTGGGGTGCCTGTGTCTTGCTGATTTTTAATTTTCCCAATTTATACGCCCATGAGTGGAAGTGCCCTATGCTCTCCAAGCTGTGTTTTTTAGATGTTTCAGAACACACCGTACACTTCTCCAGAGTGGCTGTTGGCAATTTACATCCCACCCATCAGCGTAGCAAGGCTCCCATTTCTCCATGGCCGGTCCTGCATTTCTGGTTTGGACACTTTTTTCCCGCATGGCCCTTTTGCCCTCTGGGAAGCGAGACTTCTTTGGAGCGCTGATTGGCCTTTCCACGTTGCTTGGTTGGCCAAAAAGGGCGTATGCGTTTTTTCCTGAATATATTCAGGAAAAAACGCATACGCCCTTTTTGGCCAAGGGCATCATTGTCCACGTTTTGCCGCTTTTCATGTGCTTTCAAGGCGATTCGAATCTACCTCCTGAAATCTGTTTCCTGCAATTCTGCCTTGCTTTCAAAGCCTCTTCGTTGCCTTCCCTTAATATATTTGTGGACGAGAGGTATCATTTAAAACTCTGCAGGTTTGTGAATTGCAGTGCCCCTGAGCTCCATTTTTCAACTCGCTTTTTTGGGAGCTGGCCGCAAAAGCGCAGGATTGCTTCAGGCCCTCTTCTGGTTCTGGGGGGCAGGCTGAGCTTGTGCTTAATTCTTCTTCCTGATGGGAAAATAGAGTGACCTGTGCCTGTCCCAACACCTAGAGCTAGTCTCTCATTGGTTCCCCCTCTTCCCGTTCATCCTCAGGACAAATTGCAACCTGTACGGAACAGGAGGTTAAAGGTGCTGATTCTCCAAGGAGGGAGATGGCTAGTAAATCGGCTGGAATGGCGAACCCGAGCAAAGGAGATGAGAAATGAGGTGCGTTTTAGAAACCTTTCCCGATCACACGGTGTACCATCTTCTGGGTTTCTCATGCCTGTTTTCGACGTAGGAAGATGCCCTTGAACCTGGAGATTTGGGACCCATGGGATGGGTACCATGCAGTATTACTTGAAAGGGTCTGCGTTGGCTCACCCAACCTCACCGAACCTCTCAGCCCCAAGAGTGTCCACCCTTATGTCTCAATCAGCTGTGGGTCTAGATATGGTCAATCCAGGTTGCATCACAGCCCCTGAACGAATTTTGTAAGAATTTCTCTCTCTTTCACTGTCTTTGTTTCACGGGTTTTGAAAAGTAATTTATTTTTATAATGGGGTTTAGCTGCTTTTCACGGCTGTGTTTATGCCGCTTTACACCCCCTTGACTCACTTACGGAGAGATATCAATGCATAGGTTTGAAGATTCTTACTAGTCAGATATATTCTTGTGCGGTGAATAGGGGGTGTTGAGTCCAGTTCACTGAAAAAGGAATAGGTCTTGTCTCTTACATATTGGGTTTATGGAACGGTATCTGAGCTAATTTGAAACCCTTGTTTTATGCATCACCCCACCTCACCTTGCCCGTTCAGCAGCCATAGTGTGTTTTCTAAACGTGTGACTCTGTTCTGTTTTGTAATTCAGTTCAAGTGTAGCGGTTTTTACATTCCCTCTCTAAGTGATATCTTAGGATAAGTGTCTTTTTCTGTGTGACTTATTTCACTTAGAATCGTCGTACCTAAATCCACTCATCGTGCTGCTACTAGCCTTATGACGTTGATTTCATGGCTGAGTGATATTGCATTGTACATGAGGACCCCAACTACTTTATCCATTTTTCTCTTTCCTAGGATATTTAAGGTGTAATGAAGTGGGGGTTCTTGTCAACAGAGCAGCCCTAAACTTTGGGGTGCCTGTGTCTTGCTGATTTTTAGTTTTCCCAATTTATACGCCCATGAGTGGAAGTGCCCTATGCTCTCCAAGCTGTGTTTTTTAGATGTTTCAGAACACACCGTACACTTCTCCAGAGTGGCTGTTGGCAATTTACATCCCACCCATCAGCGTAGCAAGGCTCCCATTTCTCCATGGCCGGGCCTGCATTTCTGGTTTGGACACTTTTTTCCGCATGGCCCTTTTGCCCGCTGGGAAGCGAGACTTCTTTGGAGCGCTGATTGGCCTTTCCAGGTTGCTTGGTTGGCCAAAAAGGGCGTATGCGTTTTTTCCTGAATATATTCAGGAAAAAACGCATACGCCCTTTTTGGCCAAGGGCATCATTGTCCACGTTTTGCCGCTTTTCATGTGCTTTCAAGGCGATTCGAATCTACCTCCTGAAATCTGTTTCCTGCAATTCTGCCTTGCTTTCAAAGCCTCTTCGTTGCCTTCCCTTAATATATTTGTGGACGCGAGGTATCATTTAAAACTCTGCAGGTTTGTGAATTGCAGTGCCCCTGAGCTCCATTTTTCAACTCGCTTTTTTGGGAGCTGGCCGCAAAAGCGCAGGATTGCTTCAGGCCCTCTTCTGGTTCTGGGGGGCAGGCTGAGCTTGTGCTTAATTCTTCTTCCTGATGGGAAAATAGAGTGACCTGTGCCTGTCCCAACACCTAGAGCTAGTCTCTCATTGGTTCCCCCTCTTCCCGTTCATCCTCAGGACAAATTGCAACCTGTACGGAACAGGAGGTTAAAGGTGCTGATTCTCCAAGGAGGGAGATGGCTAGTAAATCGGCTGGAATGGCGAACCCGAGCAAAGGAGATGAGAAATGAGGTGCGTTTTAGAAACCTTTCCCGATCACACGGTGTACCATCTTCTGGGTTTCTCATGCCTGTTTTCGACGTAGGAAGATGCCCTTGAACCTGGAGATTTGGGACCCATGGGATGGGCACCATGCAGTATTACTTGAAAGGGTCTGCGTTGGCTCACCCAACCTCACCGAACCTCTCAGCCCCAAGAGTGTCCACCCTTATGTCTCAATCAGCTGTGGGTCTAGATATGGTCAATCCAGGTTGCATCACAGCCCCTGAACGAATTTTGTAAGAATTTCTCTCTCTTTCACTGTCTTTGTTTCACCGGTTTTGAAAAGTAATTTATTTTTATAATGGGGTTTATCTGCTTTTCACGGCTGTGTTTATGCCGCTTTACACCCCCTTGACTCACTTACGGAGAGATATCAATGCATAGGTTTGAAGATTCTTACTAGTCAGATATATTCTTGTGCGGTGAATAGGGGGTGTTGAGTCCAGTTCACTGAAAAAGGAATAGGTCTTGTCTCTTACATATTGGGTTTATGGAACGGTATCTGAGCTAATTTGAAACCCTTGTTTTATGCATCACCCCACCTCACCTTGCCCGTTCAGCAGCCATAGTGTGTTTTCTAAACGTGTGACTCTGTTCTGTTTTGTAATTCAGTTCAAGTGTAGCGGTTTTTACATTCCCTCTCTAAGTGATATCTTAGGATAAGTGTCTTTTTCTGTGTGACTTATTTCACTTAGAATCGTCGTACCTAAATCCACTCATCGTGCTGCTACTAGCCTTATGACGTTGATTTCATGGCTGAGTGATATTCCATTGTACATGAGGACCACAACTTCTTTATCCATTTTTCTCTTTCCTAGGATATTTAAGGTGTAATGAAGTGGGGGTTCTTGTCAACAGAGCAGCCCTAAACTTTGGGGTGCCTGTGTCTTGCTGATTTTTAGTTTTCCAATTTATACGCCCATGAGTGGAAGTGCCCTATGCTCTCCAAGCTGTGTTTTTTAGATGTTTCAGAACACACCGTACACTTCTCCAGAGTGGCTGTTTTCAATTTACATCCCACCCATCAGCGTAGCAAGGCTCCCATTTCTCCATGGCCGGGCCTGCATTTATGGTTTGGACACTTTTTTCCGCATGGCCCTTTTGCCCGCTGGGAAGCGAGACTTCTTTGGAGCGCTGATTGGCCTTTCCAGGTTGCTTGGTTGGCCAAAAAGGGCGTATGCGTTTTTTCCTGAATATATTCAGGAAAAAACGCATACGCCCTTTTTGGCCAAGGGCATCATTGTCCACGTTTTGCCGCTTTTCATGTGCTTTCAAGGCGATTCGAATCTACCTCCTGAAATCTGTTTCCTGCAATTCTGCCTTGCTTTCAAAGCCTCTTCGTTGCCTTCCCTTAATATATTTGTGGACGCGAGGTATCATTTAAAACTCTGCAGGTTTGTGAATTGCAGTGCCCCTGAGCTCCATTTTTCAACTCGCTTTTTTGGGAGCTGGCCGCAAAAGCGCAGGATTGCTTCAGGCCCTCTTCTGGTTCTGGGGGGCAGGCTGAGCTTGTGCTTAATTCTTCTTCCTGATGGGAAAATAGAGTGACCTGTGCCTGTCCCAACACCTAGAGCTAGTCTCTCATTGGTTCCCCCTCTTCCCGTTCATCCTCAGGACAAATTGCAACCTGTACGGAACAGGAGGTTAAAGGTGCTGATTCTCCAAGGAGGGAGATGGCTAGTAAATCGGCTGGAATGGCGAACCCGAGCAAAGGAGATGAGAAATGAGGTGCGTTTTAGAAACCTTTCCCGATCACACGGTGTACCATCTTCTGGGTTTCTCATGCCTGTTTTCGACGTAGGAAGATGCCCTTGAACCTGGAGATTTGGGACCCATGGGATGGGTACCATGCAGTATTACTTGAAAGGGTCTGCGTTGGCTCACCCAACCTCACCGAACCTCTCAGCCCCAAGAGTGTCCACCCTTATGTCTCAATCAGCTGTGGGTCTAGATATGGTCAATCCAGGTTGCATCACAGCCCCTGAACGAATTTTGTAAGAATTTCTCTCTCTTTCACTGTCTTTGTTTCACGGGTTTTGAAAAGTAATTTATTTTTATAATGGGGTTTAGCTGCTTTTCACGGCTGTGTTTATGCCGCTTTACACCCCCTTGACTCACTTACGGAGAGATATCAATGCATAGGTTTGAAGATTCTTACTAGTCAGATATATTCTTGTGCGGTGAATAGGGGGTGTTGAGTCCAGTTCACTGAAAAAGGAATAGGTCTTGTCTCTTACATATTGGGTTTATGGAACGGTATCTGAGCTAATTTGAAACCCTTGTTTTATGCATCACCCCACCTCACCTTGCCCGTTCAGCAGCCATAGTGTGTTTTCTAAACGTGTGACTCTGTTCTGTTTTGTAATTCAGTTCAAGTGTAGCGGTTTTTACATTCCCTCTCTAAGTGATATCTTAGGATAAGTGTCTTTTTCTGTGTGACTTATTTCACTTAGAATCGTCGTACCTAAATCCACTCATCGTGCTGCTACTAGCCTTATGACGTTGATTTCATGGCTGAGTGATATTCCATTGTACATGAGGACCACAACTTCTTTATCCATTTTTCTCTTTCCTAGGATATTTAAGGTGTAATGAAGTGGGGGTTCTTGTCAACAGAGCAGCCCTAAACTTTGGGGTGCCTGTGTCTTGCTGATTTTTAGTTTTCCCAATTTATACGTCCATGAGTGGAAGTGCCCTATGCTCTCCAAGCAGTGTTTTTAGATGTTTCAGAACACACCGTACACTTCTCCAGAGTGGCTGTTTTCAATTTACATCCCACCCATCAGCGTAGCAAGGCTCCCATTTCTCCATGGCCGGGCCTGCATTTATGGTTTGGACACTTTTTTCCGCATGGCCCTTTTGCCCGCTGGGAAGCGAGACTTCTTTGGAGCGCTGATTGGCCTTTCCAGGTTGCTTGGTTGGCCAAAAAGGGCGTATGCGTTTTTTCCTGAATATATTCAGGAAAAAACGCATACGCCCTTTTTGGCCAAGGGCATCATTGTCCACGTTTTGCCGCTTTTCATGTGCTTTCAAGGCGATTCGAATCTACCTCCTGAAATCTGTTTCCTGCAATTCTGCCTTGCTTTCAAAGCCTCTTCGTTGCCTTCCCTTAATATATTTGTGGACGAGAGGTATCATTTAAAACTCTGCAGGTTTGTGAATTGCAGTGCCCCTGAGCTCCATTTTTCAACTCGCTTTTTTGGGAGCTGGCCGCAAAAGCGCAGGATTGCTTCAGGCCCTCTTCTGGTTCTGGGGAGCAGGCTGAGCTTGTGCTTAATTCTTCTTCCTGATGGGAAAATAGAGTGACCTGTGCCTGTCCCAACACCTAGAGCTAGTCTCTCATTGGTTCCCCCTCTTCCCGTTCATCCTCAGGACAAATTGCAACCTGTACGGAACAGGAGGTTAAAGGTGCTGATTCTCCAAGGAGGGAGATGGCTAGTAAATCGGCTGGAATGGCGAACCCGAGCAAAGGAGATGAGAAATGAGGTGCGTTTTAGAAACCTTTCCCGATCACACGGTGTACCATCTTCTGGGTTTCTCATGCCTGTTTTCGACGTAGGAAGATGCCCTTGAACCTGGAGATTTGGGACCCATGGGATGGGCACCATGCAGTATTACTTGAAAGGGTCTGCGTTGGCTCACCCAACCTCACCGAACCTCTCAGCCCCAAGAGTGTCCACCCTTATGTCTCAATCAGCTGTGGGTCTAGATATGGTCAATCCAGGTTGCATCACAGCCCCTGAACGAATTTTGTAAGAATTTCTCTCTCTTTCACTGTCTTTGTTTCACGGGTTTTGAAAAGTAATTTATTTTTATAATGGGGTTTAGCTGCTTTTCACGGCTGTGTTTATGCCGCTTTACACCCCCTTGACTCACTTACGGAGAGATATCAATACATAGGTTTGAAGATTCTTACTAGTCAGATATATTCTTGTGCGGTGAATAGGGGGTGTTGAGTCCAGTTCACTGAAAAAGGAATAGGTCTTGTCTCTTAAATATTGGGTTTATGGAACGGTATCTGAGCTAATTTGAAACCCTTGTTTTATGCATCACCCCACCTCACCTTGCCCGTTCAGCAGCCATAGTGTGTTTTCTAAACGTGTGACTCTGTTCTGTTTTGTAATTCAGTTCAAGTGTAGCGGTTTTTACATTCCTCTCTAAGTGATATCTTAGGATAAGTGTCTTTTTCTGTGTGACTTATTTCACTTAGAATCGTCGTACCTAAATCCACTCATCGTGCTGCTACTAGCCTTATGACGTTGATTTCATGGCTGAGTGATATTCCATTGTACATGAGGACCACAACTTCTTTATCCATTTTTCTCTTTCCTAGGATATTTAAGGTGTAATGAAGTGGGGGTTCTTGTCAACAGAGCAGCCCTAAACTTTGGGGTGCCTGTGTCTTGCTGATTTTTAGTTTTCCCAATTTATACGCCCATGAGTGGAAGTGCCCTATGCTCTCCAAGCTGTGTTTTTTACATGTTTCAGAACACACCGTACACTTCTCCAGAGTGGCTGTTGGCAATTTACATCCCACCCATCAGCGTAGCAAGGCTCCCATTTCTCCATGGCCGGTCCTGCATTTCTGGTTTGGACACTTTTTTCCGCATGGCCCTTTTGCCCGCTGGGAAGCGAGACTTCATTGGAGCGCTGATTGGCCTTTCCAGGTTGGTTGGTTGGCCAAAAGGGCGTATGCGTTTTTTCCTGAATATATTCAGGAAAAAACGCATACGCCCTTTTTGGCCAAGGGCATCATTGTCCACGTTTTGCCGCTTTTCATGTGCTTTCAAGGCGATTCGAATATACCTCCTGAAATCTGTTTCCTGCAATTCTGCCTTGCTTTCAAAGCCTCTTCGTTGCCTTCCCTTAATATATTTGTGGACGAGAGGTATCATTTAAAACTCTGCAGGTTTGTGAATTGCAGTGCCCCTGAGCTCCATTTTTCCACTCGCTTTTTTGGGAGCTGGCCGCAAAAGCGCAGGATTGCTTCAGGCCCTCTTCTGGTTCTGGGGGGCAGGCTGAGCTTGTGCTTAATTCTTCTTCCTGATGGGAAAATAGAGTGACCTGTGCCTGTCCCAACACCTAGAGCTAGTCTCTCATTGGTTCCCCCTCTTCCCGTTCATCCTCAGGACAAATTGCAACCTGTACGGAACAGGAGGTTAAAGGTGCTGATTCTCCAAGGAGGGAGATGGCTAGTAAATCGGCTGGAATGGCGAACCCGAGCAAAGGAGATGAGAAATGAGGTGCGTTTTAGAAACCTTTCCCGATCACACGGTGTACCATCTTCTGGGTTTCTCATGCCTGTTTTCGACGTAGGAAGATGCCCTTGAACCTGGAGATTTGGGACCCATGGGATGGGTACCATGCAGTATTACTTGAAAGGGTCTGCGTTGGCTCACCCAACCTCACCGAACCTCTCAGCCCCAAGAGTGTCCACCCTTATGTCTCAATCAGCTGTGGGTCTAGATATGGTCAATCCAGGTTGCATCACAGCCCCTGAACGAATTTTGTAAGAATTTCTCTCTCTTTCACTGTCTTTGTTTCACGGGTTTTGAAAAGTAATTTATTTTTATAATGGGGTTTAGCTGCTTTTCACGGCTGTGTTTATGCCGCTTTACACCCCCTTGACTCATTTACGGAGAGATATCAATACATAGGTTTGAAGATTCTTACTAGTCAGATATATTCTTGTGCGGTGAATAGGGGGTGTTGAGTCCAGTTCACTGAAAAAGGAATAGGTCTTGTCTCTTACATATTGGGTTTATGGAACGGTATCTGAGCTAATTTGAAACCCTTGTTTTATGCATCACCCCACCTCACCTTGCCCGTTCAGCAGCCATAGTGTGTTTTCTAAACGTGTGACTCTGTTCTGTTTTGTAATTCAGTTCAAGTGTAGCGGTTTTTACATTCCCTCTCTAAGTGATATCTTAGGATAAGTGTCTTTTTCTGTGTGACTTATTTCACTTAGAATCGTCGTACCTAAATCCACTCATCGTGCTGCTACTAGCCTTATGACGTTGATTTCATGGCTGAGTGATATTCCATTGTACATGAGGACCCCAACTTCTTTATCCATTTTTCTCTTTCCTAGGATATTTAAGGTGTAATGAAGTGGGGGTTCTTGTCAACAGAGCAGCCCTAAACTTTGGGGTGCCTGTGTCTTGCTGATTTTTAGTTTTCCCAATTTATACGCCCATGAGTGGAAGTGCCCTATGCTCTCCAAGCTGTGTTTTTTAGATGTTTCAGAACACACCGTACACTTCTCCAGAGTGGCTGTTGGCAATTTACATCCCACCCATCAGCGTAGCAAGGCTCCCATTTCTCCATGGCCGGTCCTGCATTTCTGGTTTGGACACTTTTTTCCGCATGGCCCTTTTGCCCGCTGGGAAGCGAGACTTCTTTGGAGCGCTGATTGGCCTTTCCAGGTTGCTTGGTTGGCCAAAAAGGGCGTATGCGTTTTTTCCTGAATATATTCAGGAAAAAACGCATACGCCCTTTTTGGCCAAGGGCATCATTGTCCACGTTTTGCCGCTTTTCATGTGCTTTCAAGGCGATTCGAATCTACCTCCTGAAATCTGTTTCCTGCAATTCTGCCTTGCTTTCAAAGCCTCTTCGTTGCCTTCCCTTAATATATTTGTGGACGAGAGGTATCATTTAAAACTCTGCAGGTTTGTGAATTACAGTGCCCCTGAGCTCCATTTTTCAACTCGCTTTTTTGGGAGCTGGCCGCAAAAGCGCAGGATTGCTTCAGGCCCTCTTCTGGTTCTGGGGGGCAGGCTGAGCTTGTGCTTAGTTCTTCTTCCTGATGGGAAAATAGAGTGACCTGTGCCTGTCCCAACACCTAGAGCTAGTCTCTCATTGGTTCCCCCTCTTCCCGTTCATCCTCAGGACAAATTGCAACCTGTACGGAACAGGAGGTTAAAGGTGCTGATTCTCCAAGGAGGGAGATGGCTAGTAAATCGGCTGGAATGGCGAACCCGAGCAAAGGAGATGAGAAATGAGGTGCGTTTTAGAAACCTTTCCCGATCACACGGTGTACCATCTTCTGGGTTTCTCATGCCTGTTTTCGACGTAGGAAGATGCCCTTGAACCTGGAGATTTGGGACCCATGGGATGGGTACCATGCAGTATTACTTGAAAGGGTCTGCGTTGGCTCACCCAACCTCACCGAACCTCTCAGCCCCAAGAGTGTCCACCCTTATGTCTCAATCAGCTGTGGGTCTAGATATGGTCAATCCAGGTTGCATCACAGCCCCTGAACGAATTTTGTAAGAATTTCTCTCTCTTTCACTGTCTTTGTTTCACGGGTTTTGAAAAGTAATTTATTTTTATAATGGGGTTTAGCTGCTTTTCACGGCTGTGTTTATGCCGCTTTACACCCCCTTGACTCACTTACGGAGAGATATCAATATATAGGTTTGAAGATTCTTACTAGTCAGATATATTCTTGTGCGGTGAATAGGGGGTGTTGAGTCCAGTTCACTTAAAAAAGGAATAGGTCTTGTCTCTTACATATTGGGTTTATGGAACGGTATCTGAGCTAATTTGAAACCCTTGTTTTATGCATCACCCCACCTCACCTTGCCCGTTCAGCAGCCATAGTGTGTTTTCTAAACGTGTGACTCTGTTCTGTTTTGTAATTCAGTTCAAGTGTAGCGGTTTTTACATTCCCTCCCTAAGTGATATCTTATGATAAGTGCCTTTTTCTGTGTGACTTATTTCACTTAGAATCGTCGTACCTAAATCCACTCATCGTGCTGCTACTAGCCTTATGACGTTGATTTCATGGCTGAGTGATATTCCATTGTACATGAGGACCCCAACTTCTTTATCCATTTTTCTCTTTCCTAGGATATTTAAGGTGTAATGAAGTGGGGGTTCTTGTCAACACAGCAGCCCTAAACTTTGGGGTGCCTGTGTCTTGCTGATTTTTAGTTTTCCCAATTTATACGCCCATGAGTGGAAGTGCCCTATGCTCTCCAAGCTGTGTTTTTTAGATGTTTCAGAACACACCGTACACTTCTCCAGAGTGGCTGTTGGCAATTTACATCCCACCCATCAGCGTAGCAAGGCTCCCATTTCTCCATGGCCGGTCCTGCATTTCTGGTTTGGACACTTTTTTCCCCATGGCCCTTTTGCCCGCTGGGAAGCGAGACTTCTTTGGAGCGCTGATTGGCCTTTCCAGGTTGCTTGGTTGGCCAAAAAGGGCGTATGCGTTTTTTCCTGAATATATTCAGGAAAAAACGCATACGCCCTTTTTGGCCAAGGGCATCATTGTCCACGTTTTGCCGCTTTTCAGGTGCTTTCAAGGCGATTCGAATCTACCTCCTGAAATCTGTTTCCTGCAATTCTGCCTTGCTTTCAAAGCCTCTTCGTTGCCTTCCCTTAATATATTTGTGGACGAGAGGTATCATTTAAAACTCTGCAGGTTTGTGAATTACAGTGCCCCTGAGCTCCATTTTTCAACTCGCTTTTTTGGGAGCTGGCCGCAAAAGCGCAGGATTGCTTCAGGCCCTCTTCTGGTTCTGGGGGGCAGGCTGAGCTTGTGCTTAGTTCTTCTTCCTGATGGGAAAATAGAGTGACCTGTGCCTGTCCCAACACCTAGAGCTAGTCTCTCATTGGTTCCCCCTCTTCCCGTTCATCCTCAGGACAAATTGCAACCTGTACGGAACAGGAGGTTAAAGGTGCTGATTCTCCAAGGAGGGAGATGGCTAGTAAATCGGCTGGAATGGCGAACCCGAGCAAAGGAGATGAGAAATGAGGTGCGTTTTAGAAACCTTTCCCGATCACACGGTGTACCATCTTCTGGGTTTCTCATGCCTGTTTTCGACGTAGGAAGATGCCTTTGAACCTGGAGATTTGGGACCCATGGGATGGGTACCATGCAGTATTACTTGAAAGGGTCTGCGTTGGCTCACCCAACCTCACCGAACCTCTCAGCCCCAAGAGTGTCCACCCTTATGTCTCAATCAGCTGTGGGTCTAGATATGGTCAATCCAGGTTGCATCACAGCCCCTGAACGAATTTTGTAAGAATTTCTCTCTCTTTCACTGTCTTTGTTTCACGGGTTTTGAAAAGTAATTTATTATTATAATGGGGTTTAGCTGCTTTTCACGGCTGTGTTTATGCCGCTTTACACCCCCTTGACTCACTTACGGAGAGATATCAATACATAGGTTTGAAGATTCTTACTAGTCAGATATATTCTTGTGCGGTGAATAGGGGGTGTTGAGTCCAGTTCACTGAAAAAGGAATAGGTCTTGTCTCTTACATATTGGGTTTATGGAACGGTATCTGAGCTAATTTGAAACCCTTGTTTTATGCATCACCCCACCTCACCTTGCCCGTTCAGCAGCCATAGTGTGTATTCTAAACGTGTGACTCTGTTCTGTTTTGTAATTCAGTTCAAGTGTAGCGGTTTTTACATTCCCTCTCTAAGTGATATCTTAGGATAAGTGTCTTTTTCTGTGTGACTTATTTCACTTAGAATCGTCGTACCTAAATCCACTCATCGTGCTGCTACTAGCCTTATGACGTGGATTTCATGGCTGAGTGATATTCCATTGTACATGAGGACCCCAACTTCTTTATCCATTTTTCTCTTTCCTAGGATATTTAAGGTGTAATGAAGTGGGGGTTCTTGTCAACAGAGCAGCCCTAAACTTTGGGGTGCCTGTGTCTTGCTGATTTTTAGTTTTCCCAATTTATACGCCCATGAGTGGAAGTGCCCTATGCTCTCCAAGCTGTGTTTTTTAGATGTTTCAGAACACACCGTACACTTCTCCAGAGTGGCTGTTGGCAATTTACATCCCACCCATCAGCGTAGCAAGGCTCCCATTTCTCCATGGCCGGTCCTGCATTTCTGGTTTGGACACTTTTTTCCGCATGGCCCTTTTGCCCGCTGGGAAGCGAGACTTCTTTGGAGCGCTGATTGGCCTTTCCAGGTTGCTTGGTTGGCCAAAAAGGGCGTATGCGTTTTTTCCTGAATATATTCAGGAAAAAACGCATACGCCCTTTTTGGCCAAGGGCATCATTGTCCACGTTTTGCCGCTTTTCATGTGCTTTCAAGGCGATTCGAATCTACCTCCTGAAATCTGTTTCCTGCAATTCTGCCTTGCTTTCAAAGCCTCTTCGTTGCCTTCCCTTAATATATTTTTGGACGAGAGGTATCATTTAAAACTCTGCAGGTTTGTGAATTACAGTGCCCCTGAGCTCCATTTTTCAACTCGCTTTTTTGGGAGCTGGCCGCAAAAGCGCAGGATTGCTTCAGGCCCTCTTCTGGTTCTGGGGGGCAGGCTGAGCTTGTGCTTAGTTCTTCTTCCTGATGGGAAAATAGAGTGACCTGTGCCTGTCCCAACACCTAGAGCTAGTCTCTCATTGGTTCCCCCTCTTCCCGTTCATCCTCAGGACAAATTGCAACCTGTACGGTACAGGAGGTTAAAGGTGCTGATTCTCCAAGGAGGGAGATGGCTAGTAAATCGGCTGGAATGGCGAACCCGAGCAAAGGAGATGAGAAATGAGGTGCGTTTTAGAAACCTTTCCCGATCACACGGTGTACCATCTTCTGGGTTTCTCATGCCTGTTTTCGACGTAGGAAGATGCCCTTGAACCTGGAGATTTGGGACCCATGGGATGGGTACCATGCAGTATTACTTGAAAGGGTCTGCGTTGGCTCACCCAACCTCACCGAACCTCTCAGCCCCAAGAGTGTCCACCCTTATGTCTCAATCAGCTGTGGGTCTAGATATGGTCAATCCAGGTTGCATCACAGCCCCTGAACGAATTTTGTAAGAATTTCTCTCTCTTTCACTGTCTTTGTTTCACGGGTTTTGAAAAGTAATTTATTTTTATAATGGGGTTTAGCTGCTTTTCACGGCTGTGTTTATGCCGCTTTACACCCCCTTGACTCATTTACGGAGAGATATCAATACATAGGTTTGAAGATTCTTACTAGTCAGATATATTCTTGTGCGGTGAATAGGGGGTGTTGAGTCCAGTTCACTGAAAAAGGAATAGGTCTTGTCTCTTACATATTGGGTTTATGGAACGGTATCTGAGCTAATTTGAAACCCTTGTTTTATGCATCACCCCACCTCACCTTGCCCGTTCAGCAGCCATAGTGTGTTTTCTAAACGTGTGACTCTGTTCTGTTTTGTAATTCAGTTCAAGTGTAGCGGTTTTTACATTCCCTCTCTAAGTGATATCTTAGGATAAGTGTCTTTTTCTGTGTGACTTATTTCACTTAGAATCGTCGTACCTAAATCCACTCATCGTGCTGCTACTAGCCTTATGACGTTGATTTCATGGCTGAGTGATATTCCATTGTACATGAGGACCCCAACTTCTTTATCCATTTTTCTCTTTCCTAGGATATTTAAGGTGTAATGAAGTGGGGGTTCTTGTCAACAGAGCAGCCCTAAACTTTGGGGTGCCTGTGTCTTGCTGATTTTTAGTTTTCCCAATTTATACGCCCATGAGTGGAAGTGCCCTATGCTCTCCAAGCTGTGTTTTTTAGATGTTTCAGAACACACCGTACACTTCTCCAGAGTGGCTGTTGGCAATTTACATCCCACCCATCAGCGTAGCAAGGCTCCCATTTCTCCATGGCCGGTCCTGCATTTCTGGTTTGGACACTTTTTTCCGCATGGCCCTTTTGCCCGCTGGGAAGCGAGACTTCTTTGGAGCGCTGATTGGCCTTTCCAGGTTGCTTGGTTGGCCAAAAAGGGCGTATGCGTTTTTTCCTGAATATATTCAGGAAAAAACGCATACGCCCTTTTTGGCCAAGGGCATCATTGTCCACGTTTTGCCGCTTTTCATGTGCTTTCAAGGCGATTCGAATCTACCTCCTGAAATCTGTTTCCTGCAATTCTGCCTTGCTTTCAAAGCCTCTTCGTTGCCTTCCCTTAATATATTTGTGGATGAGAGGTATCATTTAAAACTCTGCAGGTTTGTGAATTACAGTGCCCCTGAGCTCCATTTTTCAACTCGCTTTTTTGGGAGCTGGCCGCAAAAGCGCAGGATTGCTTCAGGCCCTCTTCTGGTTCTGGGGGGCAGGCTGAGCTTGTGCTTAGTTCTTCTTCCTGATGGGAAAATAGAGTGACCTGTGCCTGTCCCAACACCTAGAGCTAGTCTCTCATTGGTTCCCCCTCTTCCCGTTCATCCTCAGGACAAATTGCAACCTGTACGGAACAGGAGGTTAAAGGTGCTGATTCTCCAAGGAGGGAGATGGCTAGTAAATCGGCTGGAATGGCGAACCCGAGCAAAGGAGATGAGAAATGAGGTGCGTTTTAGAAACCTTTCCCGATCACACGGTGTACCATCTTCTGGGTTTCTCATGCCTGTTTTCGACGTAGGAAGATGCCCTTGAACCTGGAGATTTGGGACCCATGGGATGGGTACCATGCAGTATTACTTGAAAGGGTCTGCGTTGGCTCACCCAACCTCACCGAACCTCTCAGCCCCAAGAGTGTCCACCCTTATGTCTCAATCAGCTGTGGGTCTAGATATGGTCAATCCAGGTTGCATCACAGCCCCTGAACGAATTTTGTAAGAATTTCTCTCTCTTTCACTGTCTTTGTTTCACGGGTTTTGAAAAGTAATTTATTTTTATAATGGGGTTTAGCTGCTTTTCACGGCTGTGTTTATGCCGCTTTACACCCCCTTGACTCACTTACGGAGAGATATCAATACATAGGTTTGAAGATTCTTACTAGTCAGATATATTCTTGTGCGGTGAATAGGGGGTGTTGAGTCCAGTTCACTGAAAAAGGAATAGGTCTTGTCTCTTACATATTGGGTTTATGGAACGGTATCTGAGCTAATTTGAAACCCTTGTTTTATGCATCACCCCACCTCACCTTGCCCGTTCAGCAGCCATAGTGTGTTTTCTAAACGTGTGACTCTGTTCTGTTTTGTAATTCAGTTCAAGTGTAGCGGTTTTTACATTCCCTCTCTAAGTGATATCTTAGGATAAGTGTCTTTTTCTGTGTGACTTATTTCACTTAGAATCGTCGTACCTAAATCCACTCATCGTGCTGCTACTAGCCTTATGACGTTGATTTCATGGCTGAGTGATATTCCATTGTACATGAGGACCCCAACTTCTTTATCCATTTTTCTCTTTCCTAGGATATTTAAGGTGTAATGAAGTGGGGGTTCTTGTCAACAGAGCAGCCCTAAACTTTGGGGTGCCTGTGTCTTGCTGATTTTTAGTTTTCCCAATTTATACGCCCATGAGTGGAAGTGCCCTATGCTCTCCAAGCTGTGTTTTTTAGATGTTTCAGAACACACCGTACACTTCTCCAGAGTGGCTGTTGGCAATTTAAATCCCACCCATCAGCGTAGCAAGGCTCCCATTTCTCCATGGCCGGTCCTGCATTTCTGGTTTGGACACTTTTTTCCGCATGGCCCTTTTGCCCGCTGGGAAGCGAGACTTCTTTGGAGCGCTGATTGGCCTTTCCAGGTTGCTTGGTTGGCCAAAAAGGGCGTATGCGTTTTTTCCTGAATATATTCAGGAAAAAACGCATACGCCCTTTTTGACCAAGGGCATCATTGTCCACGTTTTGCCGCTTTTCAGGTGCTTTCAAGGCGATTCGAATCTACCTCCTGAAATCTGTTTCCTGCAATTCTGCCTTGCTTTCAAAGCCTCTTCGTTGCCTTCCCTTAATATATTTGTGGACGAGAGGTATCATTTAAAACTCTGCAGGTTTGTGAATTGCAGTGCCCCTGAGCTCCATTTTTCAACTCGCTTTTTTGGGAGCTGGCCGCAAAAGCGCAGGATTGCTTCAGGCCCTCTTCTGGTTCTGGGGGGCAGGCTGAGCTTGTGCTTAGTTCTTCTTCCTGATGGGAAAATAGAGTGACCTGTGCCTGTCCCAACACCTAGAGCTAGTCTCTCATTGGTTCCCCCTCTTCCCGTTCATCCTCAGGACAAATTGCAACCTGTACGGAACAGGAGGTTAAAGGTGCTGATTCTCCAAGGAGGGAGATGGCTAGTAAATCGGCTGGAATGGCGAACCCGAGCAAAGGAGATGAGAAATGAGGTGCGTTTTAGAAACCTTTCCCGATCACACGGTGTACCATCTTCTGGGTTTCTCATGCCTGTTTTCGACGTAGGAAGATGCCCTTGAACCTGGAGATTTGGGACCCATGGGATGGGTACCATGCAGTATTACTTGAAAGGGTCTGCGTTGGCTCACCCAACCTCACCGAACCTCTCAGCCCCAAGAGTGTCCACCCTTATGTCTCAATCAGCTGTGGGTCTAGATATGGTCAATCCAGGTTGCAACACAGCCCCTGAACGAATTTTGTAAGAATTTCTCTCTCTTTCACTGTCTTTGTTTCACGGGTTTTGAAAAGTAATTTATTTTTATAATGGGGTTTAGCTGCTTTTCACGGCTGTGTTTATGCCGCTTTACACCCCCTTGACTCACTTACGGAGAGATATCAATACATAGGTTTGAAGATTCTTACTAGTCAGATATATTCTTGTGCGGTGAATAGGGGGTGTTGAGTCCAGTTCACTGAAAAAGGAATAGGTCTTGTCTCTTACATATTGGGTTTATGGAACGGTATCTGAGCTAATTTGAAACCCTTGTTTTATGCATCACCCCACCTCACCTTGCCCGTTCAGCAGCCATAGTGTGTTTTCTAAACGTGTGACTCTGTTCTGTTTTGTAATTCAGTTCAAGTGTAGCGGTTTTTCCATTCCCTCTCTAAGTGATATCTTAGGATAAGTGTCTTTTTCTGTATGACTTATTTCACTTAGAATCGTCGTACCTAAATCCACTCATCGTGCTGCTACTAGCCTTATGACGTTGATTTCATGGCTGAGTGATATTCCATTGTACATGAGGACCCCAACTTCTTTATCCATTTTTCTCTTTCCTAGGATATTTAAGGTGTAATGAAGTGGGGGTTCTTGTCAACAGAGCAGCCCTAAACTTTGGGGTGCCTGTGTCTTGCTGATTTTTAGTTTTCCCAATTTATACGCCCATGAGTGGAAGTGCCCTATGCTCTCCAAGCTGTGTTTTTTAGATGTTTCAGAACACACCGTACACTTCTCCAGAGTGGCTGTTGGCAATTTACATCCCACCCATCAGCGTAGCAAGGCTCCCATTTCTCCATGGCCGGTCCTGCATTTCTGGTTTGGACACTTTTTTCCGCATGGCCCTTTTGCCCGCTGGGAAGCGAGACTTCTTTGGAGCGCTGATTGGCCTTTCCAGGTTGCTTGGTTGGCCAAAAAGGGCGTATGCGTTTTTTCCTGAATATATTCAGGAAAAAACGCATACGCCCTTTTTGGCCAAGGGCATCATTGTCCACGTTTTGCCGCTTTTCAGGTGCTTTCAAGGCGATTCGAATCTACCTCCTGAAATCTGTTTCCTGCAATTCTGCCTTGCTTTCAAAGCCTCTTCGTTGCCTTCCCTTAATATATTTGTGGACGAGAGGTATCATTTAAAACTCTGCAGGTTTGTGAATTACAGTGCCCCTGAGCTCCATTTTTCAACTCGCTTTTTTGGGAGCTGGCCGCAAAAGCGCAGGATTGCTTCAGGCCCTCTTCTGTTTCTGGGGGGCAGGCTGAGCTTGTGCTTAGTTCTTCTTCCTGATGGGAAAATAGAGTGACCTGTGCCTGTCCCAACACCTAGAGCTAGTCTCTCATTGGTTCCCCCTCTTCCCGTTCATCCTCAGGACAAATTGCAACCTGTACGGAACAGGAGGTTAAAGGTGCTGATTCTCCAAGGAGGGAGATGGCTAGTAAATCGGCTGGAATGGCGAACCCGAGCAAAGGAGATGAGAAATGAGGTGCGTTTTAGAAACCTTTCCCGATCACACGGTGTACCATCTTCTGGGTTTCTCATGCCTGTTTTCGACGTAGGAAGATGCCCTTGAACCTGGAGATTTGGGACCCATGGGATGGGTACCATGCAGTATTACTTGAAAGGGTCTGCGTTGGCTCACCCAACCTCACCGAACCTCTCAGCCCCAAGAGTGTCCACCCTTATGTCTCAATCAGCTGTGGGTCTAGATATGGTCAATCCAGGTTGCATCACAGCCCCTGAACGAATTTTGTAAGAATTTCTCTCTCTTTCACTGTCTTTGTTTCACGGGTTTTGAAAAGTAATTTATTTTTATAATGGGGTTTAGCTGCTTTTCACGGCTGTGTTTATGCCGCTTTACACCCCCTTGACTCACTTACGGAGAGATATCAATACATAGGTTTGAAGATTCTTACTAGTCAGATATATTCTTGTGCGGTGAATAGGGGGTGTTGAGTCCAGTTCACTGAAAAAGGAATAGGTCTTGTCTCTTACATATTGGGTTTATGGAACGGTATCTGAGCTAATTTGAAACCCTTGTTTTATGCATCACCCCACCTCACCTTGCCCGTTCAGCAGCCATAGTGTGTTTTCTAAACGTGTGACTCTGTTCTGTTTTGTAATTCAGTTCAAGTGTAGCGGTTTTTACATTCCCTCTCTAAGTGATATCTTATGATAAGTGTCTTTTTCTGTGTGACTTATTTCACTTAGAATCGTCGTACCTAAATCCACTCATCGTGCTGCTACTAGCCTTATGACGTTGATTTCATGGCTGAGTGATATTCCATTGTACATGAGGACCCCAACTTCTTTATCCATTTTTCTCTTTCCTAGGATATTTAAGGTGTAATGAAGTGGGGGTTCTTGTCAACAGAGCAGCCCTAAACTTTGGGGTGCCTGTGTCTTGCTGATTTTTAGTTTTCCCAATTTATACGCCCATGAGTGGAAGTGCCCTATGCTCTCCAAGCTGTGTTTTATAGATGTTTCAGAACACACCGTACACTTCTCCAGAGTGGCTGTTGGCAATTTACATCCCACCCATCAGCGTAGCAAGGCTCCCATTTCTCCATGGCCGGTCCTGCATTTCTGGTTTGGACACTTTTTTCCGCATGGCCCTTTTGCCCGCTGGGAAGCGAGACTTCTTTGGAGCGCTGATTGGCCTTTCCAGGTTGCTTGGTTGGCCAAAAAGGGCGTATGCGTTTTTTCCTGAATATATTCAGGAAAAAACGCATACGCCCTTTTTGGCCAAGGGCATCATTGTCCACGTTTTGCCGCTTTTCAGGTGCTTTCAAGGCGATTCGAATCTACCTCCTGAAATCTGTTTCCTGCAATTCTGCCTTGCTTTCAAAGCCTCTTCGTTGCCTTCCCTTAATATATTTGTGACGAGAGGTATCATTTAAAACTCTGCAGGTTTGTGAATTACAGTGCCCCTGAGCTCCATTTTTCAACTCGCTTTTTTGGGAGCTGGCCGCAAAAGCGCAGGATTGCTTCAGGCCCTCTTCTGGTTCTGGGGGGCAGGCTGAGCTTGTGCTTAGTTCTTCTTCCTGATGGGAAAATAGAGTGACCTGTGCCTGTCCCAACACCTAGAGCTAGTCTCTCATTGGTTCCCCCTCTTCCCGTTCATCCTCAGGACAAATTGCAACCTGTACGGAACAGGAGGTTAAAGGTGCTGATTCTCCAAGGAGGGAGATGGCTAGTAAATCGGCTGGAATGGCGAACCCGAGCAAAGGAGATGAGAAATGAGGTGCGTTTTAGAAACCTTTCCCGATCACACGGTGTACCATCTTCTGGGTTTCTCATGCCTGTTTTCGACGTAGGAAGATGCCCTTGAACCTGGAGATTTGGGACCCATGGGATGGGTACCATGCAGTATTACTTGAAAGGGTCTGCGTTGGCTCACCCAACCTCACCGAACCTCTCAGCCCCAAGAGTGTCCACCCTTATGTCTCAATCAGCTGTGGGTCTAGATATGGTCAATCCAGGTTGCATCACAGCCCCTGAACGAATTTTGTAAGAATTTCTCTCTCTTTCACTGTCTTTGTTTCACGGGTTTTGAAAAGTAATTTATTTTTATAATGGGGTTTAGCTGCTTTTCACGGCTGTGTTTATGCCGCTTTACACCCCCTTGACTCACTTACGGAGAGATATCAATACATAGGTTTGAAGATTCTTACTAGTCAGATATATTCTTCTGCGGTGAATAGGGGGTGTTGAGTCCAGTTCACTGAAAAAGGAATAGGTCTTGTCTCTTACATATTGGGTTTATGGAACGGTATCTGAGCTAATTTGAAACCCTTGTTTTATGCATCACCCCACCTCACCTTGCCCGTTCAGCAGCCATAGTGTGTTTTCTAAACGTGTGACTCTGTTCTGTTTTGTAATTCAGTTCAAGTGTAGCGGTTTTTACATTCCCTCTCTAAGTGATATCTTAGGATAAGTGTCTTTTTCTGTGTGACTTATTTCACTTAGAATCGTCGTACCTAAATCCACTCATCGTGCTGCTACTAGCCTTATGACGTTGATTTCATGGCTGAGTGATATTCCATTGTACATGAGGACCCCAACTTCTTTATCCATTTTTCTCTTTCCTAGGATATTTAAGGTGTAATGAAGTGGGGGTTCTTGTCAACAGAGCAGCCCTAAACTTTGGGGTGCCTGTGTCTTGCTGATTTTTAGTTTTCCCAATTTATACGCCCATGAGTGGAAGTGCCCTATGCTCTCCAAGCTGTGTTTTTTAGATGTTTCAGAACACACCGTACACTTCTCCAGAGTGGCTGTTGGCAATTTACATCTCACCCATCAGCGTAGCAAGGCTCCCATTTCTCCATGGCCGGTCCTGCATTTCTGGTTTGGACACTTTTTTCCGCATGGCCCTTTTGCCCGCTGGGAAGCGAGACTTCTTTGGAGCGCTGATTGGCCTTTCCAGGTTGCTTGCTTGGCCAAAAAGGGCGTATGCGTTTTTTCCTGAATATATTCAGGAAAAAACGCATACGCCCTTTTTGGCCAAGGGCATCATTGTCCACGTTTTGCCGCTTTTCATGTGCTTTCAAGGCGATTCGAATCTACCTCCTGAAATCTGTTTCCTGCAATTCTGCCTTGCTTTCAAAGCCTCTTCGTTGCCTTCCCTTAATATATTTGTGGACGAGAGGTATCATTTAAAACTCTGCAGGTTTGTGAATTGCAGTGCCCCTGAGCTCCATTTTTCAACTCGCTTTTTTGGGAGCTGGCCGCAAAAGCGCAGGATTGCTTCAGGCCCTCTTCTGGTTCTGGGGGGCAGGCTGAGCTTGTGCTTAGTTCTTCTTCCTGATGGGAAAATAGAGTGACCTGTGCCTGTCCCAACACCTAGAGCTAGTCTCTCATTGGTTCCCCCTCTTCCCGTTCATCCTCAGGACAAATTGCAACCTGTACGGAACAGGAGGTTAAAGGTGCTGATTCTCCAAGGAGGGAGATGGCTAGTAAATCGGCTGGAATGGCGAACCCGAGCAAAGGAGAT
The DNA here is from genome assembly GCF_949987535.1 of Balaenoptera acutorostrata. Taxonomy (NCBI): domain Eukaryota; kingdom Metazoa; phylum Chordata; class Mammalia; order Artiodactyla; family Balaenopteridae; genus Balaenoptera; species Balaenoptera acutorostrata. The sequence continues at coordinate 66,695 of NW_026645873.1, read as the reverse complement.
GAGAAATGAGGTGCGTTTTAGAAACCTTTCCCGATCACACGGTGTACCATCTTCTGGGTTTCTCATGCCTGTTTTCGACGTAGGAAGATGCCCTTGAACCTGGAGATTTGGGACCCATGGGATGGGTACCATGCAGTATTACTTGAAAGGGTCTGCGTTGGCTCACCCAACCTCACCGAACCTCTCAGCCCCAAGAGTGTCCACCCTTATGTCTCAATCAGCTGTGGGTCTAGATATGGTCAATCCAGGTTGCATCACAGCCCCTGAACGAATTTTGTAAGAATTTCTCTCTCTTTCACTGTCTTTGTTTCACGGGTTTTGAAAAGTAATTTATTTTTATAATGGGGTTTAGCTGCTTTTCACGGCTGTGTTTATGCCGCTTTACACCCCCTTGACTCACTTACGGAGAGATATCAATACATAGGTTTGAAGATTCTTACTAGTCAGATATATTCTTGTGCGGTGAATAGGGGGTGTTGAGTCCAGTTCACTGAAAAAGGAATAGGTCTTGTCTCTTACATATTGGGTTTATGGAACGGTATCTGAGCTAATTTGAAACCCTTGTTTTATGCATCACCCCACCTCACCTTGCCCGTTCAGCAGCCATAGTGTGTTTTCTAAACGTGTGACTCTGTTCTGTTTTGTAATTCAGTTCAAGTGTAGCGGTTTTTACATTCCCTGTCTAAGTGATATCTTAGGATAAGTGTCTTTTTCTGTGTGACTTATTTCACTTAGAATCGTCGTACCTAAATCCACTCATCGTGCTGCTACTAGCCTTATGACGTTGATTTCATTGCTGAGCGATATTCCATTGTACATGAGGACCCCAACTTCTTTATCCATTTTTCTCTTTCCTAGGATATTTAAGGTGTAATGAAGTGGGGGTTCTTGTCAACAGAGCAGCCCTAAACTTTGGGGTGCCTGTGTCTTGCTGATTTTTAGTTTTCCCAATTTATACGCCCATGAGTGGAAGTGCCCTATGCTCTCCAAGCTGTGTTTTTTAGATGTTTCAAAACACACCGTACACTTCTCCAGAGTGGCTGTTGGCAATTTACATCCCACCCATCAGCGTAGCAAGGCTCCCATTTCTCCATGGCCGGGCCTGCATTTCTGGTTTGGACACTTTTTTCCGCATGGCCCTTTTGCCCGCTGGGAAGCGAGACTTCTTTGGAGCGCTGATTGGCCTTTCCAGGTTGCTTGGTTGGCCAAAAAGGGCGTATGCGTTTTTTCCTGAATATATTCAGGAAAAAACGCATACGCCCTTTTTGGCCAAGGGCATCATTGTCCACGTTTTGCCGCTTTTCAGGTGCTTTCAAGGCGATTCGAATCTACCTCCTGAAATCTGTTTCCTGCAATTCTGCCTTGCTTTCAAAGCCTCTTCGTTGCCTTCCCTTAATATATTTGGGGACGAGAGGTATCATTTAAAACTCTGCAGGTTTGTGAATTGCAGTGCCCCTGAGCTCCATTTTTCAACTCGCTTTTTTGGGAGCTGGCCGCAAAAGCGCAGGATTGCTTCAGGCCCTCTTCTAGTTCTGGGGGGCAGGCTGAGCTTGTGCTTAATTCTTCTTCCTGATGGGAAAATAGAGTGACCTGTGCCTGTCCCAACACCTAGAGCTAGTCTCTCATTGGTTCCCCCTCTTCCCGTTCATCCTCAGGACAAATTGCAACCTGTACGGAACAGGAGGTTAAAGGTGCTGATTCTCCAAGGAGGGAGATGGCTAGTAAATCGGCTGGAATGGCGAACCCGAGCAAAGGAGATGAGAAATGAGGTGCGTTTTAGAAACCTTTCCCGATCACACGGTGTACCATCTTCTGGGTTTCTCATGCCTGTTTTCGACGTAGGAAGATGCCCTTGAACCTGGAGATTTGGGACCCATGGGATGGGTACCATGCAGTATTACTTGAAAGGGTCTGCGTTGGCTCACCCAACCTCACCGAACCTCTCAGCCCCAAGAGTGTCCACCCTTATGTCTCAATCAGCTGTGGGTCTAGATATGGTCAATCCAGGTTGCATCACAGCCCCTGAACGAATTTTGTAAGAATTTCTCTCTCTTTCACTGTCTTTGTTTCACGGGTTTTGAAAAGTAATTTATTTTTATAATGGGGTTTAGCTGCTTTTCACGGCTGTGTTTATGCCGCTTTACACCCCCTTGACTCACTTACGGAGAGATATCAATACATAGGTTTCAAGATTCTTACTAGTCAGATATATTCTTGTGCGGTGAATAGGGGGTGTTGAGTCCAGTTCACTGAAAAAGGAATAGGTCTTGTCTCTTACATATTGGGTTTATGGAACGGTATCTGAGCTAATTTGAAACCCTTGTTTTATGCATCACCCAACCTCACCTTTCCCGTTCAGCAGCCATAGTGTGTTTTCTAAACGTGAGATTCTGTTCTGTTTTGTAATTCAGTTCAAGTGTAGCGGTTTTTACATTCCCTCTCTAAGTGATATCTTATGATAAGTGCCTTTTTCTGTGTGACTTATTTCACTTAGAATCGTCGTACCTAAATCCACTCATCATGCTGCTACTAGCCTTATGACGTTGATTTCATGGCTGAGTGATATTCCATTGTACATGAGGACCCCAACTTCTTTATCCATTTTTCTCTTTCCTAGGATATTTAAGGTGTAATGAAGTGGGGGTTCTTGTCAACAGAGCAGCCCTAAACTTTGGGGTGCCTGTGTCTTGCTGATTTTTAGTTTTCCCAATTTATACGCCCATGAGTGGAAGTGCCCTATGCTCTCCAAGCTGTGTTTTTTAGATGTTTCAGAACACACTGTACACTTCTCCAGAGTGGCTGTTGGCAATTTACATCTCACCCATCAGCGTAGCAAGGCTCCCATTTCTCCATGGCCGGTCCTGCATTTCTGGTTTGGACACTTTTTTCCGCATGGCCCTTTTGCCCGCTGGGAAGCGAGACTTCTTTGGAGCGCTGATTGGCCTTTCCAGGTTGCTTGCTTGGCCAAAAAGGGCGTATGCGTTTTTTCCTGAATATATTCAGGAAAAAACGCATACGCCCTTTTTGGCCAAGGGCATCATTGTCCACGTTTTGCCGCTTTTCATGTGCTTTCAAGGCGATTCGAATCTACCTCCTGAAATCTGTTTCCTGCAATTCTGCCTTGCTTTCAAAGCCTCTTCGTTGCCTTCCCTTAATATATTTGTGGACGAGAGGTATCATTTAAAACTCTGCAGGTTTGTGAATTACAGTGCCCCTGAGCTCCATTTTTCAACTCGCTTTTTTGGGAGCTGGCCGCAAAAGCGCAGGATTGCTTCAGGCCCTCTTCTGGTTCTGGGGGGCAGGCTGAGCTTGTGCTTAGTTCTTCTTCCTGATGGGAAAATAGAGTGACCTGTGCCTGTCCCAACACCTAGAGCTAGTCTCTCATTGGTTCCCCCTCTTCCCGTTCATCCTCAGGACAAATTGCAACCTGTACGGAACAGGAGGTTAAAGGTGCTGATTCTCCAAGGAGGGAGATGGCTAGTAAATCGGCTGGAATGGCGAACCCGAGCAAAGGAGATGAGAAATGAGGTGCGTTTTAGAAACCTTTCCCGATCACACGGTGTACCATCTTCTGGGTTTCTCATGCCTGTTTTCGACGTAGGAAGATGCCCTTGAACCTGGAGATTTGGGACCCATGGGATGGGTACCATGCAGTATTACTTGAAAGGGTCTGCGTTGGCTCACCCAACCTCACCGAACCTCTCAGCCCCAAGAGTGTCCACCCTTATGTCTCAATCAGCTGTGGGTCTAGATATGGTCAATCCAGGTTGCATCACAGCCCCTGAACGAATTTTGTAAGAATTTCTCTCTCTTTCACTGTCTTTGTTTCACGGGTTTTGAAAAGTAATTTATTTTTATAATGGGGTTTAGCTGCTTTTCACGGCTGTGTTTATGCCGCTTTACACCCCCTTGACTCACTTACGGAGAGATATCAATACATAGATTTCAAGATTCTTACTAGTCAGATATATTCTTGTGCGGTGAATAGGGGGTGTTGAGTCCAGTTCACTGAAAAAGGAATAGGTCTTGTCTCTTACATATTGGGTTTATGGAACGGTATCTGAGCTAATTTGAAACCCTTGTTTTATGCATCACCCCACCTCACCTTGCCCGTTCAGCAGCCATAGTGTGTTTTCTAAACGTGTGACTCTGTTCTGTTTTGTAATTCAGTTCAAGTGTAGCGGTTTTTACATTCCCTGTCTAAGTGATATCTTAGGATAAGTGTCTTTTTCTGTGTGACTTATTTCACTTAGAATCGTCGTACCTAAATCCACTCATCGTGCTGCTACTAGCCTTATGACGTTGATTTCATGGCTGAGCGATATTCCATTGTACATGAGGACCCCAACTTCTTTATCCATTTTTCTCTTTCCTAGGATATTTAAGGTGTAATGAAGTGGGGGTTCTTGTCAACAGAGCAGCCCTAAACTTTGGGGTGCCTGTGTCTTGCTGATTTTTAGTTTTCCCAATTTATACGCCCATGAGTGGAAGTGCCCTATGCTCTCCAAGCTGTGTTTTTTAGATGTTTCAGAACACACCGTACACTTCTCCAGAGTGGCTGTTGGCAATTTACATCCCACCCATCAGCGTAGCAAGGCTCCCATTTCTCCATGGCCGGTCCTGCATTTCTGGTTTGGACACTTTTTTCCGCATGGCCCTTTTGCCCGCTGGGAAGCGAGACTTCTTTGGAGCGCTGATTGGCCTTTCCAGGTTGCTTGGTTGGCCAAAAAGGGCGTATGCGTTTTTTCCTGAATATATTCAGGAAAAAACGCATACGCCCTTTTTGGCCAAGGGCATCATTGTCCACGTTTTGCCGCTTTTCAGGTGCTTTCAAGGCGATTCGAATCTACCTCCTGAAATCTGTTTCCTGCAATTCTGCCTTGCTTTCAAAGCCTCTTCGTTGCCTTCCCTTAATATATTTGGGGACGAGAGGTATCATTTAAAACTCTGCAGGTTTGTGAATTGCAGTGCCCCTGAGCTCCATTTTTCAACTCGCTTTTTTGGGAGCTGGCCGCAAAAGCGCAGGATTGCTTCAGGCCCTCTTCTAGTTCTGGGGGGCAGGCTGAGCTTGTGCTTAATTCTTCTTCCTGATGGGAAAATAGAGTGACCTGTGCCTGTCCCAACACCTAGAGCTAGTCTCTCATTGGTTCCCCCTCTTCCCGTTCATCCTCAGGACAAATTGCAACCTGTACGGAACAGGAGGTTAAAGGTGCTGATTCTCCAAGGAGGGAGATGGCTAGTAAATCGGCTGGAATGGCGAACCCGAGCAAAGGAGATGAGAAATGAGGTGCGTTTTAGAAACCTTTCCCGATCACACGGTGTACCATCTTCTGGGTTTCTCATGCCTGTTTTCGACGTAGGAAGATGCCCTTGAACCTGGAGATTTGGGACCCATGGGATGGGTACCATGCAGTATTACTTGAAAGGGTCTGCGTTGGCTCACCCAACCTCACCGAACCTCTCAGCCCCAAGAGTGTCCACCCTTATGTCTCAATCAGCTGTGGGTCTAGATATGGTCAATCCAGGTTGCATCACAGCCCCTGAACGAATTTTGTAAGAATTTCTCTCTCTTTCACTGTCTTTGTTTCACGGGTTTTGAAAAGTAATTTATTTTTATAATGGGGTTTAGCTGCATTTCACGGCTGTGTTTATGCCGCTTTACACCCCCTTGACTCACTTACGGAGAGATATCAATACATAGGTTTGAAGATTCTTACTAGTCAGATATATTCTTGTGCGGTGAATAGGGGGTGTTGAGTCCAGTTCACTGAAAAAGGAATAGGTCTTGTCTCTTACATATTGGGTTTATGGAACGGTATCTGAGCTAATTTGAAACCCTTGTTTTATGCATCACCCCACCTCACCTTTCCCGTTCAGCAGCCATAGTGTGTTTTCTAAACGTGAGACTCTGTTCTGTTTTGTAATTCAGTTCAAGTGTAGCGGTTTTTACATTCCCTCTCTAAGTGATATCTTATGATAAGTGCCTTTTTCTGTGTGACTTATTTCACTTAGAATCGTCGTACCTAAATCCACTCATCATGCTGCTACTAGCCTTATGACGTTGATTTCATGGCTGAGTGATATTCCATTGTACATGAGGACCACAACTTCTTTATCCATTTTTCTCTTTCCTAGGATATTTAAGGTGTAATGAAGTGGGGGTTCTTGTCAACAGAGCAGCCCTAAACTTTGGGGTGCCTGTGTCTTGCTGATTTTTAGTTTTCCCAGTTTATACGCCCATGAGTGGAAGTGCCCTATGCTCTCCAAGCTGTGTTTTTTAGATGTTTCAGAACACACCGTACACTTCTCCAGAGTGGCTGTTGGCAATTTACATCCCACCCATCAGCGTAGCAAGGCTCCCATTTCTCCATGGCCGGTCCTGCATTTCTGGTTTGGACACTTTTTTCCGCATGGCCCTTTTGCCCGCTGGGAAGCGAGACTTCTTTGGAGCGCTGATTGGCCTTTCCAGGTTGCTTGGTTGGCCAAAAAGGGCGTATGCGTTTTTTCCTGAATATATTCAGGAAAAAACGCATACGCCCTTTTTGGCCAAGGGCATCATTGTCCACGTTTTGCCGCTTTTCAGGTGCTTTCAAGGCGATTCGAATCTACCTCCTGAAATCTGTTTCCTGCAATTCTGCCTTGCTTTCAAAGCCTCTTCGTTGCCTTCCCTTAATATATTTGGGGACGAGAGGTATCATTTAAAACTCTGCAGGTTTGTGAATTGCAGTGCCCCTGAGCTCCATTTTTCAACTCGCTTTTTTGGGAGCTGGCCGCAAAAGCGCAGGATTGCTTCAGGCCCTCTTCTGGTTCTGGGGGGCAGGCTGAGCTTGTGCTTAATTCTTCTTCCTGATGGGAAAATAGAGTGACCTGTGCCTGTCCCAACACCTAGAGCTAGTCTCTCATTGGTTCCCCCTCTTCCCGTTCATCCTCAGGACAAATTGCAACCTGTACGGAACAGGAGGTTAAAGGTGCTGATTCTCCAAGGAGGGAGATGGCTAGTAAATCGGCTGGAATGGCGAACCCGAGCAAAGGAGATGAGAAATGAGGTGCGTTTTAGAAACCTTTCCCGATCACACGGTGTACCATCTTCTGGGTTTCTCATGCCTGTTTTCGACGTAGGAAGATGCCCTTGAACCTGGAGATTTGGGACCCATGGGATGGGTACCATGCAGTATTACTTGAAAGGGTCTGCGTTGGCTCACCCAACCTCACCGAACCTCTCAGCCCCAAGAGTGTCCACCCTTATGTCTCAATCAGCTGTGGGTCTAGATATGGTCAATCCAGGTTGCATCACAGCCCCTGAACGAATTTTGTAAGAATTTCTCTCTCTTTCACTGTCTTTGTTTCACGGGTTTTGAAAAGTAATTTATTTTTATAATGGGGTTTAGCTGCTTTTCACGGCTGTGTTTATGCCGCTTTACACCCCCTTGACTCACTTACGGAGAGATATCAATACATAGGTTTGAAGATTCTTACTAGTCAGATATATTCTTGTGCGGTGAATAGGGGGTGTTGAGTCCAGTTCACTGAAAAAGGAATAGGTCTTGTCTCTTACATATTGGGTTTATGGAACGGTATCTGAGCTAATTTGAAACCCTTGTTTTATGCATCACCCCACCTCACCTTTCCCGTTCAGCAGCCATAGTGTGTTTTCTAAACGTGTGACTCTGTTCTGTTTTGTAATTCAATTCAAGTGTAGCGGTTTTTACATTCCCTCTCTAAGTGATATCTTATGATAAGTGCCTTTTTCTGTGTGACTTATTTCACTTAGAATCGTCGTACCTAAATCCACTCATCGTGCTGCTACTAGCCTTATGACGTTGATTTCATGGCTGAGTGATATTCCATTGTACATGAGGACCCCAACTTCTTTATCCATTTTTCTCTTTCCTAGGATATTTAAGGTGTAATGAAGTGGGGGTTCTTGTCAACAGAGCAGCCCTAAACTTTGGGGTGCCTGTGTCTTGCTGATTTTTAGTTTTCCCAATTTATACGCCCATGAGTGGAAGTGCCCTATGCTCTCCAAGCTGTGTTTTTTAGATGTTTCAGAACACACCGTACACTTCTCCAGAGTGGCTGTTGGCAATTTACATCCCACCCATCAGCGTAGCAAGGCTCCCATTTCTCCATGGCCGGTCCTGCATTTCTGGTTTGGACACTTTTTTCCGCATGGCCCTTTTGCCCGCTGGGAAGCGAGACTTCTTTGGGGCGCTTATTGGCCTTTCCAGGTTGCTTGGTTGGCCAAAAAGGGCGTATGCGTTTTTTCCTGAATATATTCAGGAAAAAACGCATACGCCCTTTTTGGCCAAGGGCATCATTGTCCACGTTTTGCCGCTTTTCAGGTGCTTTCAAGGCGATTGGAATCTACCTCCTGAAATCTGTTTCCTGCAATTCTGCCTTGCTTTCAAAGCCTCTTCGTTGCCTTCCCTTAATATATTTGTGGACGAGAGGTATCATTTAAAACTCTGCAGGTTTGTGAATTGCAGTGCCCCTGAGCTCCATTTTTCAACTCGCTTTTTTGGGAGCTGGCCGCAAAAGCGCAGGATTGCTTCAGGCCCTCTTCTGGTTCTGGGGGGCAGGCTGAGCTTGTGCTTAATTCTTCTTCCTGATGGGAAAATAGAGTGACCTGTGCCTGTCCCAACACCTAGAGCTAGTCTCTCATTGGTTCCCCCTCTTCCCGTTCATCCTCAGGACAAATTGCAACCTGTACGGAACAGGAGGTTAAAGGTGCTGATTCTCCAAGGAGGGTGATGGCTAGTAAAGTGGCTGGAATGGCGAACCCGAGCAAAGGAGATGAGAAATGAGGTGCGTTTTAGAAACCTTTCCCGATCACACGGTGTACCATCTTCTGGGTTTCTCATGCCTGTTTTCGACGTAGGAAGATGCCCTTGAACCTGGAGATTTGGGACCCATGGGATGGGTACCATGCAGTATTACTTGAAAGGGTCTGCGTTGGCTCACCCAACCTCACCGAACCTCTCAGCCCCAAGAGTGTCCACCCTTATGTCTCAATCAGCTGTGGGTCTAGATATGGTCAATCCAGGTTGCATCACAGCCCCTAAACGAATTTTGTAAGAATTTCTCTCTCTTTCACTGTCTTTGTTTCACGGGTTTTGAAAAGTAATTTATTTTTATAATGGGGTTTAGCTGCTTTTCACGGCTGGGTTTATGCCGCTTTACACCCCCTTGACTCACTTACGGAGAGATATCAATACATAGGTTTGAAGATTCTTACTAGTCAGATATATTCTTGTGCGGTGAATAGGGGGTGTTGAGTCCAGTTCACTGAAAAAGGAATAGGTCTTGTCTCTTACATATTGGGTTTATGGAACGGTATCTGAGCTAATTTGAAACCCTTGTTTTATGCATCACCCAACCTCACCTTTCCCGTTCAGCAGCCATAGTGTGTTTTCTAAACGTGAGACTCTGTTCTGTTTTGTAATTCAGTTCAAGTGTAGCGGTTTTTACATTCCCTCTCTAAGTGATATCTTATGATAAGTGCCTTTTTCTGTGTGACTTATTTCACTTAGAATCGTCGTACCTAAATCCACTCATCGTGCTGCTACTAGCCTTATGACGTTGATTTCATTGCTGAGTGATATTCCATTGTACATGAGGACCCCAACTTCTTTATCCATTTTTCTCTTTCCTAGGATATTTAAGGTGTAATGAAGTGGGGGTTCTTGTCAACAGAGCAGCCCTAAACTTTGGGGTGCCTGTGTCTTGCTGATTTTTAGTTTTCCCAATTTATACGCCCATGAGTGGAAGTGCCCTATGCTCTCCAAGCTGTGTTTTTTAGATGTTTCAGAACACACCGTACACTTCTCCAGAGTGGCTGTTGGCAATTTACATCCCACCCATCAGCGTAGCAAGGCTCCCATTTCTCCATGGCCGGTCCTGCATTTCTGGTTTGGACACTTTTTTCCGCATGGCCCTTTTGCCCGCTGGGAAGCGAGACTTCTTTGGAGCGCTGATTGGCCTTTCCAGGTTGCTTGGTTGGCCAAAAAGAGCGTATGCGTTTTTTCCTGAATATATTCAGGAAAAAACGTATACGCCCTTTTTGGCCAAGGGCATCACTGTCCACGTTTTGCCGCTTTTCAGGTGCTTTCAAGGCATTGGAATCTACCTCCTGAAATCTGTTTCCTGCAATTCTGCCTTGCTTTCAAAGCCTCTTCGTTGCCTTCCCTCAGTATATTTGTGGACGAGAGTTATCATTTATAACTCTGCAGGTTTGTGAATTGCAGTGCCCCTGAGCTCCATTTTTCCACTCGCTTTTCTGGGAGCTGGCCGCAAAAGTGCAGGATTGCTTCAGGCCCTCTTCTGGTTCTGGGGGGCAGGCTGAGCTTGTGGTTAATTCTTCTTCCTGATGGGAAAATAGAGTGACCTGTGCCTGTCCCAACCCCTAGAGCTAGTCTCTCATTGGTTCCCCCTCTTCCCGTTCATCCTCAGGACAAATTGCAACCTGTACGGAACAGGAGGTTAAAGGTGCTGATTCTCCAAGGAGGGTGATGGCTAGTAAAGCGGATGGAATGGGGAACACGAGCACAAGGAGATGAGAAAAGAGGTGCGTTTTAGAAACCTTTCCCGATCACACGGTGTACCATCTTCTGGGCTTCTCATGCATGTTTTCGACGTAGGAAGATGCCCTTGAACCTGAAGATTTGGGACCCATGGGATGGGTACTATGCAGTATTACTTTAAAGGGTCTGCGTTGGCTCACACAACCTCACCAAACCTCTCAGTCCCAAGAGTGTCCACCCTTATGTCTCAATCAGCTGTGGGTCTAGATATGGTCAATCCAGGTTGCATCACAGCCCCTGAACGAGTTTTGTAAGAATTTCCCTCTCTTTCACTGTCTTTGTTTCACGGATTTTGAAAAGTAATTTATTTTTATAATGGGGTTTAGCTGCTTTTCACGGCTGTGTTTATGCCGCTTTACACCCCCTTGCCTCACTTACAGAGAGATATCAATACATAGGTTTGAAGATTCTTACTAGTCAGATATATTCTTGTGCGGTGAATAGGGGGTGTTGAGGCCAGTTCACTGAGCAAGGAGTAGGTCTTGTCTACTACATATTGGGTTTATGGTACGGTAACTGAGCTAATTTGAAACCCTTGTTTTATGCATCACCCCACCTCACCTTTCCCGTTCAGCAGCCATAGTGTGTTTTCTGAACGTGTGACTCTGTTCTGTTTTGTAATTTAGTTCAAGTGTAGGGGTTTTATATTCCCTCTATAAGTGATATCTTATGATAAGTGTCGTTTTCTGTGTGACTTATTTCACTTAGAATCGTCGTACCTAAATCCACTCATCGTGCTGCTACTAGCCTTATGACGTGGATTTCATGGCTGAGTGATATTCCATTGTACATGAGGACCACAACTTCGTTATCCACTTTTCTCTTTCCTAGGATATTTAAGGTGTAATGAAGTGGGGGTTCTTGTCAACAGAGCAGCCCTAAACTTTGGGGTGCCTGTGTCTTGCTGATTTTTCGTTTTCCCAATTTATACGCCCATGAGTGGAAGTGCCCTATGCTCTCCAAGCTGTGTTTTTTAGATGTTTCAGGACACACCGTACACTTCTCCAGAGTGGCTGTTGGCAATTTACATCCCGCCCATCAGCGTAGCAAGGCTCCTATTTCTCCATGGCCGGTCCTGCATTTCTGGTTTGGACACTTTTTTCCGCATGGCCCTTTTGCCCGCTGGGAAGCGAGACTTCTTTGGAGCGCTGATTGGCCTTTCCAGGTTGCTTGGTTGGCCAAAAAGGGCGTATGCGTTTTTTCCTGAATATATTCAGGAAAAAACGCATACGCCCTTTTTGGCCAAGGGCATCATTGTCCACGTTTTGCCGCTTTTCAGGTGCTTTCAAGGCGATTCGAATCTACCTCCTGAAATCTGTTTCCTGCAATTCTGCCTTGCTTTCAAAGCCTCTTCGTTGCCTTCCCTCAATATATTGGTGGACGAGAGTTATCATTTATAACTCTGCAGGTTTGTGAATTGCAGTGCCCCTGAGCTCCATTTCTCCAGTCGCTTTTCTGGGAGCTGGCCGCAAAAGTGCAGGATTGCTTCAGGCCCTCTTCTGGTTCTGGGGGGCAGGCTGAGCTTGTGGTTAATTCTTCTTCCTGATGGGAAAATAGAGTGACCTGTGCCTGTCCCAACACCTACAGCTAGTCTCTCATTGGTTCCCCCTCTTCCCGTTCATCCTCAGGACAAATTGCAACCTGTACGGAACAGGAGGTTAAAGGTGCTGATTCTCCAAGGAGGGAGATGGCTAGTAAAGCGGCTGGAATGGCGAACCCGAGCACAAGGAGATGAGAAATGAGGTGCGTTTTAGAAACCTTTCCCGATCACACGGTGTACCATCTTCTGGGTTTCTCATGCCTGTTTTCGACGTAGGAAGATGCCCTTGAACCTGTAGATTTGGGACCCATGGGATGGGTACCATGCAGTATTACTTGAAAGGGTCTGCGTTGGCTCACCCAACCTCACCGAACCTCTCAGCCCCAAGAGTGTCCACCCTTATGTCTCAATCAGCTGTGGGTCTAGATATGGTCAATCCAGGTTGCATCACAGCCCCTGAACGAATTTTGGAAGAATTTCTCTCTCTTTCACTGTCTTTGTTTCACGGGTTTTGAAAAGTAATTTATTTTTATAATGGGGTTTAGCTGCTTTTCACGGCTGTGTTTATGCCGCTTTACACCCCCTTGCCTCACTTACAGAGAGATATCAATACATAGGTTTGAAGATTCTTACTAGTCAGATATATTCTTGTGCGGTGAATAGGGGGTGTTGAGGCCAGTTCACTGAGCAAGGAGTAGGTCTTGTCTACTACATATTGGGTTTATGGAACGGTATCTGAGCTAATTTGAAACCCTTGTTTTATGCATCACCCCACCTCACCTTTCCCGTTCAGCAGCCATAGTGTGTTTTCTGAACGTGTGACTCTGTTCTGTTTTGTAATTTAGTTCAAGTGTAGCGGTTTTATATTCCCTCTATAAGTGATATCTTATGATAAGTGTCTTTTTCTGTGTGACTTATTTCACTTAGAATCGTCGTACCTAAATCCACTCATCGTGCTGCTACTAGCCTTATGACGTGGATTTCATGGCTGAGTGATATTCCATTGTATATGAGGACCACAACTTCGTTATCCACTTTTCTCTTTCCTAGGATATTTAAGGTGTAATGAAGTGGGGGTTCTTGTCAACAGAGCAGCCCTAAACTTTGGGGTGCCTGTGTCTTGCTGATTTTTCGTTTTCCCAATTTATACGCCCATGAGTGGAAGTGCCCTATGCTCTCCAAGCTGTGTTTTTTAGATGTTTCAGGACACACCGTACACTTCTCCAGAGTGGCTGTTGGCAATTTACATCCCGCCCATCAGCGTAGCAAGGCTCCCATTTCTCCATGGCCGGTCCTGCATTTCTGGTTTGGACACTTTTTTCTGCATTGCCCTTTTGCCCGCTGGGAAGCGAGACTGCTTTGGAGCGCTGATTTGCCTTTCCAGGTTGCTTGGTTGGCCAAAAAGGGCGTATGCGTTTTTTCCTGAATATATTCAGGAAAAAACGCATACGCCCTTTTTGGCCAAGGGCATCATTGTCCACGTTTTGCCGCTTTTCATTTGCTTTCAAGGCGATTCGAATCTACCTCCTGAAATCTGTTTCCTGCAATTCTGCCTTGCTTTCAAAGCCTCTTCGTTGCCTTCCCTCAGTATATTTGTGGACGAGAGTTATCATTTATAACTCTGCAGGTTTGTGAATTGCAGTGCCCCTGAGCTCCATTTTTCCAGTCGCTTTTCTGGGAGCTGGCCGCAAAAGTGCAGGATTGCTTCAGGCCCTCTTCTGCTTGGGGGGGCAGGCTGAGCTTGTGGTTAATTCTTCTTCCTGATGGGAAAATAGAGTGACCTGTGCCTGTCCCAACCCCTAGAGCTAGTCTCTCATTGGTTCCCCCTCTTCCCGTTCATCCTCAGGACAAATTGCAACCTGTACGGAACAGGAGGTTAAAGGTGCTGATTCTCGAAGGAGGGAGATGGCTAGTAAAGCGGCTGGAATGGCGAACCCGAGCACAAGGAGATGAGAAATGAGGTGCGTTTTAGAAACCTTTCCCGATCACACGGTGTACCATCTTCTGGGTTTCTCATGCATGTTTTCAACGTAGGAAGATGCCCTTGAACCTGGAGATTTGGGACCCATGGGATGGGTACTATGCAGTATTACTTTAAAGGGTCTGTGTTGGCTCACGGAACCTCACCAAACCTCTCAGCCCCAAGCCTGTCCACCCTTATGTCTCAATCAGCTGTGGGTCTAGATATGGTCAATCCAGGTTGCATCACAGCCCCTGAACGAATTTTGTAAGAATTTCTCTCTCTTTCACTGTCTTTGTTTCACGGGTTTTGAAAAGTAATTTATTTTTATAATGGGGTTTAGCTGCTTTTCACGGCTGTGTTTATGCCGCTTTACAACCCCTTGACTCACTTACAGAGAGATATCAATACATAGGTTTGAAGATTCTTACTAGTCAGATATATTCTTGTGTGGTGAATAGGGGGTGTTGAGGCCAGGTCACTGAGCAAGGAGTAGGTCTTGTCTACTACATATTGGGTTTATGGAACGGTAACTGAGCTAATTTGAAACCCTTGTTTTATGCATCACCCCACCTCACCTTTCCCGTTCAGCAGCCATAGTGTGTTTTCTGAACGTGTGACTCTGTTCTGTTTTGTAATTTAGTTCAAGTGTAGCGGTTTTATATTCCCTCTATAAGTGATATCTTATGATAAGTGTCTTTTTCTGTGTGACTTATTTCACTTAGAATCGTCGTACCTAAATCCACTCATCGTGCTGCTACTAGCCTTATGACGTGGATTTCATGGCTGAGTGATATTCCATTGTACATGAGGACCACAACTTCGTTATCCACTTTTCTCTTTCCTAGGATATTTAAGGTGTAATGAAGTGGGGGTTTGTCAACAGAGCAGCACTAAACTTTGGGGTGCCTGTGTCTTGCTGATTTTTCGTTTTCCCAATTTATACGCCCATGAGTGGAAGTGCCCTATGCTCTCCAAGCTGTGTTTTTTAGATGTTTCAGGACACACCGTACACTTCTCCAGAGTGGCTGTTGGCAATTTACATCCCGCCCATCAGCGTAGCAAGGCTCCCATTTCTCCGTGGCCGGTCCTGCATTTCTGGTTTGGACACTTTTTTCTGCATGGCCCTTTTGCCCGCTGGGAAGCGAGACTTCTTTGGAGCGCTGATTTGCCTTTCCAGGTTGCTTGGTTGGCCAAAAAGGGCGTATGCGTTTTTTCCTTAATATATTCAGGAAAAAAACGCCTACGCCCTTTTTGGCCAAGGGCATCATTGTCCACGTTTTGCCGCTTTTCATGTGCTTTCAAGGCGATTCGAATCTACCTCCTGAAATCTGTTTCCTGCAATTCTGCCTTGCTTTCAAAGCCTCTTCGTTGCCTTCCCTCAATATATTTGTGGACGAGAGTTATCATTTAAAACTCTGCAGGTTTGTGAATTGCAGTGCCCCTGAGCTCCATTTTTCCAGTCGCTTTTTTGGGAGCTGGCCGCAAAAGTGTAGGATTGCTTCAGGCACTCTTCTGGTTCTGGGGGGCAGGCTGAGCTTGTGGTTAATTCTTCTTCCTGATGGGAAAATAGAGTGACCTTTGCCTGTCCCAACCCCTAGAGCTAGTCTCTCATTAGTTCCCCCTCTTCCCGTTCATCCTCAGGACAAATTGCAACCTGTACGGAACAGGAGGTTAAAGGTGCTGATTCTCCAAGGAGGGAGATGGCTAGTAAAGCAGCTGGAATGGCGAACCCGAGAACAAGGATATGAGAAATGAGGTGCGTTTTAGAAACCTTTCCCGATCACACGGTGTACCATCTTCTGGGTTTCTCATGCATGTTTTCGACGTAGGAAGATGCCCTTGAACCTGGAGATTTGGGACCATGGGATGGGTACCATGCAGTATTACTTTAGAGGGTCTGCGTTGGCTCACGCAACCTCACCAAACCTCTCAGCCCCAAGAGTGTCCACCCTTATGTCTCAATCAGCTGTGGGTCTAGATATGGTCAATCCAGGTTGCATCACAACCCCTGAACGAATTTTGTAAGAATTTCTCTCTCTTTCACTGTCTTTGTTTCACGGGTTTTGAAAAGTAATTTATTTTTATAATGGGGTTTAGCTGCTTTTCACGGCTGTGTTTATGCCGCTTTACACCCCCTTGACTCACTTACAGAGAGATATCAATACATAGGTTTGAAGATTCTTACTAGTCAGATATATTCTTGTGCGGTGAATAGGGGGTGTTGAGTCCAGTTCACTGAGCAAGGAGTAGGTCTTGTCTACTACATATTGGGTTTATGGAACGGTATCTGAGCTAATTTGAAACCCTTGTTTTATGCATCACCCCACCTCACCTTTCCCGTTCAGCAGCCATAGTGTGTTTTCTAAACGTGAGACTCTGTTCTGTTTTGTACTTCAGTTCAAGTGTAGCGGTTTTTACATTCCCTCTCTAAGTGATATCTTATGATAAGTGCCTTTTTCTGTGTGACTTATTTCACTTAGAATCGTCGTACCTAAATCCACTCATCGTGCTGCTACTAGCCTTATGACGTTGATTTCATGGCTGAGTGATATTCCATTGTACATGAGGACCCCAACTTCTTTATCCATTTTTCTCTTTCCTAGGATATTTAAGGTGTAATGAAGTGGGGGTTCTTGTCAACAGAGCAGCCCTAAACTTTGGGGTGCCTGTGTCTTGCTGATTTTTAGTTTTCCCAATTTATACGCCCATGAGTGGAAGTGCCCTATGCTCTCCAAGCTGTGTTTTTTAGATGTTTCAGAACACACCGTACACTTCTCCAGAGTGGCTGTTGGCAATTTACATCCCACCCATCAGCGTAGCAAGGCTCCCATTTCTCCATGGCCGGTCCTGCATTTCTGGTTTGGACACTTTTTTCCGCATGGCCCTTTTGCCCGCTGGGAAGCGAGACTTCTTTGGAGCGCTGATTGGCCTTTCCAGGTTGCTTGGTTGGCCAAAAAGAGCGTATGCGTTTTTTCCTGAATATATTCAGGAAAAAACGCATACGCCCTTTTTGGCCAAGGGCATCACTGTCCACGTTTTGCCGCTTTTCAGGTGCTTTCAAGGCGATTGGAATCTACCTCCTGAAATCTGTTTCCTGCAATTCTGCCTTGCTTTCAAAGCCTCTTTGTTGCCTTCCCTCAGTATATTTGTGGACGAGAGTTATCATTTATAACTCTGCAGGTTTGTGAATTGCAGTGCCCCTGAGCTCCATTTTTCCAGTCGCTTTTCTGGGAGCTGGCCGCAAAAGTGCAGGATTGCTTCAGGCCCTCTTCTGGTTCTGGGGGGCAGGCTGAGCTTGTGGTTAATTCTTCTTCCTGATGGGAAAATAGAGTGACCTGTGCCTGTCCCAACCCCTAGAGCTAGTCTTTCATTGGTTCCCCCTCTTCCCGTTCATCCTCAGGACAAATTGCAACCTGTACGGAACAGGAGGTTAAAGGTGCTGATTCTCCAAGGAGGGTGATGGCTAGTAAAGCGGATGGAATGGGGAACCCGAGCAAAAGGAGATGAGAAAAGAGGTGCGTTTTAGAAACCTTTCCCGATCACATGGTGTACCATCTTCTGGGCTTCTCATGCATGTTTTCGACGTAGAAAGATGCCCTTGAACCTGAAGATTTGGGACCCATGGGATGGGTACTATGAAGTATTACTTTAAAGGGTCTGCGTTGGCTCACACAACCTCACCAAACCTCTCAGTCCCAAGAGTGTCCACCCTTATGTCTCAATCAGCTGTGGGTCTAGATATGGTCAATCCAGGTTGCATCACAGCCCCTGAACGAGTTTTGTAAGAATTTCCCTCTCTTTCACTGTCTTTGTTTCACGGATTTTGAAAAGTAATTTATTTTTATAATGGGGTTTAGCTGCTTTTCACGGCTGTGTTTATGCCGCTTTACACCCCCTTGCCTCACTTACAGAGAGATATCAATACATAGGTTTGAAGATTCTTACTAGTCAGATATATTCTTGTGCGGTGAATAGGGGGTGTTGAGGCCAGTTCACTGAGCAAGGAGTAGGTCTTGTCTACTACATATTGGGTTTATGGTACGGTAACTGAGCTAATTTGAAACCCTTGTTTTATGCATGACCCCACCTCACCTTTCCCGTTCAGCAGCCATAGTGTGTTTTCTGAACGTGTGACTCTGTTCTGTTTTGTAATTTAGTTCAAGTGTAGCGGTTTTATATTCCCTCTATAAGTGATATCTTATGATAAGTGTCGTTTTCTGTGTGACTTATTTCACTTAGAATCGTCGTACCTAAATCCACTCATCGTGCTGCTACTAGCCTTATGACGTGGATTTCATGGCTGAGTGATATTCCATTGTACATGAGGACCACAACTTCGTTATCCACTTTTCTCTTTCCTAGGATATTTAAGGTGTAATGAAGTGGGGGTTCTTGTCAACAGAGCAGCCCTAAACTTTGGGGTGCCTGTGTCTTGCTGATTTTTCGTTTTCCCAATTTATACGCCCATGAGTGGAAGTGCCCTATGCTCTCCAAGCTGTGTTTTTTAGATGTTTCAGGACACACCGTACACTTCTCCAGAGTGGCTGTTGGCAATTTACATCCCGCCCATCAGCGTAGCAAGGCTCCTATTTCTCCATGGCCGGTCCTGCATTTCTGGTTTGGACACTTTTTTCCGCATGGCCCTTTTGCCCGCTGGGAAGCGAGACTTCTTTGGAGCGCTGATTGGCCTTTCCAGGTTGCTTGGTTGGCCAAAAAGGGCGTATGCGTTTTTTCCTGAATATATTCAGGAAAAAACGCATACGCCCTTTTTGGCCAAGGGCATCATTGTCCCCGTTTTGTCGCTTTTCATGTGCTTTCAAGGCGATTCGAATCTACCTCCTGAAATCTGTTTCCTGCAATTCTGCCTTGCTTTCAAAGCCTCTTCGTTGCCTTCCGTCAATATATTTGTGGACGAGAGTTATCATTTATAACTCTGCAGGTTTGTGAATTGCAGTGCCCCTGAGCTCCATTTCTCCAGTCGCTTTTCTGGGAGCTGGCCGCAAAAGTGCAGGATTGCTTCAGGCCCTCTTCTGGTTCTGGGGGGCAGGCTGAGCTTGTGGTTAATTCTTCTTCCTGATGGGAAAATAGAGTGACCTGTGCCTGTCCCAACACCTACAGCTAGTCTCTCATTGGTTCCCCCTCTTCCCGTTCATCCTCAGAACAAATTGCAACCTGTACGGAACAGGAGGTTAAAGGTGCTGATTCTCCAAGGAGGGAGATGGCTAGTAAAGGGGCTGGAATGGCGAACCCGAGCACAAGGAGATGAGAAATGAGGTGCGTTTTAGAAACCTTTCCCGATCACACGGTGTACCATCTTCTGGGTTTCTCATGCCTGTTTTCGACGTAGGAAGATGCCCTTGAACCTGGAGATTTGGGACCCATGGGATGGGTACCATGCAGTATTACTTGAAAGGGTCTGCGTTGGCTCACCCAACCTCACCGAACCTCTCAGCCCCAAGAGTGTCCACCCTTATGTCTCAATCAGCTGTGGGTCTAGATATGGTCAATCCAGGTTGCATCACAGCCCCTGAACGAATTTTGGAAGAATTTCTCTCTCTTTCACTGTCTTTGTTTCACGGGTTTTGAAAAGTAATTTATTTTTATAATGGGGTTTAGCTGCTTTTCACGGCTGTGTTTATGCCGCTTTACACCCCCTTGCCTCACTTACAGAGAGATATCAATACATAGGTTTGAAGATTCTTACTAGTCAGATATATTCTTGTGCGGTGAATAGGGGGTGTTGAGGCCAGTTCACTGAGCAAGGAGTAGGTCTTGTCTACTACATATTGGGTTTATGGAACGGTATCTGAGCTAATTTGAAACCCTTGTTTTATGCATCACCCCACCTCACCTTTCCCGTTCAGCAGCCATAGTGTGTTTTCTGAACGTGTGACTCTGTTCTGTTTTGTAATTTAGTTCAAGTGTAGCGGTTTTATATTCCCTCTATAAGTGATATCTTATGATAAGTGTCTTTTTCTGTGTGACTTATTTCACTTAGAATCGTCGTACCTAAATCCACTCATCGTGCTGCTACTAGCCTTATGACGTGGATTTCATGGCTGAGTGATATTCCATTGTACATGAGGACCACAACTTCGTTATCCACTTTTCTCTTTCCTAGGATATTTAAGGTGTAATGAAGTGGGGGTTCTTGTCAACAGAGCAGCCCTAAACTTTGGGGTGCCTGTGTCTTGCTGATTTTTCGTTTTCCCAATTTATACGCCCATGAGTGGAAGTGCCCTATGCTCTCCAAGCTGTGTTTTTTAGATGTTTCAGGACACACCGTACACTTCTCCAGAGTGGCTGTTGGCAATTTACATCCCGCCCATCAGCGTAGCAAGGCTCCCATTTCTCCATGGCCGGTCCTGCATTTCTGGTTTGGACACTTTTTTCCGCATGGCCCTTTTGCCCGCTGGGAAGCGAGACTTCTTTGGAGCGCTGATTGGCCTTTCCAGGTTGCTTGGTTGGCCAAAAAGGGCATATGCGTTTTTTCCTGAATATATTCAGGAAAAAACGCATACGCCCTTTTTGGCCAAGGGCATCATTGTCCACGTTTTGCCGCTTTTCATGTGCTTTCAAGGCGATTCGAATCTACCTCCTGAAATCTGTTTCCTGCAATTCTGCCTTGCTTTCAAAGCCTCTTCGTTGCCTTCTCTCAATATATTGGTGGACGAGAGTTATCATTTATAACTCTGCAGGTTTGTGAATTGCAGTGCCCCTGAGCTCCATTTTTCCAGTCGCTTTTCTGGGAGCTGGCCGCAAAAGTGCAGGATTGCTTCAGGCCCTCTTCTGGTTCTGGGGGGCAGGCTGAGCTTGTGGTTAATTCTTCTTCCTGATGGGAAAATAGAGTGACCTGTGCCTGTCCCAACACCTACAGCTAGTCTCTCATTGGTTCCCCCTCTTCCCGTTCATCCTCAGGACAAATTGCAACCTGTACGGAACAGGAGGTTAAAGGTGCTGATTCTCCAAGGAGGGAGATGGCTAGTAAAGCGGCTGGAATGGCGAACCCGAGCACAAGGAGATGAGAAATGAGGTGCGTTTTAGAAACCTTTCCCGATCACACGGTGTACCATCTTCTGGGTTTCTCATACATGTTTTCGACGTAGGAAGATGCCCTTGAACCTGGAGATTTGGGACCCATGGGATGGGTACCATGCAGTATTACTTTAAAGGGTCTGCGTTGGCTCACGGAACCTCACCAAACCTCTCAGCCCCAAGAGTGTCCACCCTTATGTCTCAATCAGCTGTGGGTCTAGATATGGTCAATCCAGTTTGCAAAACAGCCCCTGAACGAATTTTGTAAGAATTTCTCTCTCTTTCACTGTCTTTGTTTCACGGGTTTTGAAAAGTAATTTATTTTTATAATGGGGTTTAACTGCTTTTCACGGCTGTGTTCATACCTCTTTACACCCCCTTGCCTCACTTACAGAGAGATATCAATACATAGGTTTGAAGATTCTTACTAGTCAGATATATTCTTGTGCGGTGAATAGGGGGTGTTGAGGCCAGTTCACTGAGCAAGGAGTAGGTCTTGTCTACTACATATTGGGTTTATGGAACGGTATCTGAGCTAATTTGAAACCCTTGTTTTATGCATCACCCCACCTCACCTTTCCCGTTCAGCAGCCATAGTGTGTTTTCTGAACGTGTGACTCTGTTCTGTTTTGTAATTTAGTTCAAGTGTAGCGGTTTTATATTCCCTCTATAAGTGATATCTTATGATAAGTGTCTTTTTCTGTGTGACTTATTTCACTTAGAATCGTCGTACCTAAATCCACTCATCGTGCTGCTACTAGCCTTATGACGTGGATTTCATGGCTGAGTGATATTCCATTGTACATGAGGACCACAACTTCGTTATCCACTTTTCTCTTTCCTAGGATATTTAAGGTGTAATGAAGTGGGGGTTCTTGTCAACAGAGCAGCCCTAAACTTTGGGGTGCCTGTGTCTTGCTGATTTTTCGTTTTCCCAATTTATACGCCCATGAGTGGAAGTGCCCTATGCTCTCCAAGCTGTGTTTTTTAGATGTTTCAGGACACACCGTACACTTCTCCAGAGTGGCTGTTGGCAATTTACATCCCGCCCATCAGCGTAGCAAGGCTCCCATTTCTCCATGGCCGGTCCTGCATTTCTGGTTTGGACACTTTTTTCCGCATGGCCCTTTTGCCCGCTGGGAAGCGAGACTTCTTTGGAGCGCTGATTGGCCTTTCCAGGTTGCTTGGTTGGCCAAAAAGGGCGTATGCGTTTTTTCCTGAATATATTCAGGAAAAAACGCATACGCCCTTTTTGGCCAAGGGCATCATTGTCCACGTTTTGCCGCTTTTCATGTGCTTTCAAGGCGATTCGAATCTACCTCCTGAAATCTGTTTCCTGCAATTCTGCCTTGCTTTCAAAGCCTCTTCGTTGCCTTCCCTTAATATATTTGTGGACGAGAGGTATCATTTAAAACTCTGCAGGTTTGTGAATTGCAGTGCCCCTGAGCTCCATTTTTCCAGTCGCTTTTCTGGGAGCTGGCCGCAAAAGTGCAGGATTGCTTCAGGCCCTCTTCTGGTTCTGGGGGGCAGGCTGAGCTTGTGGTTAATTCTTCTTCCTGATGGGAAAATAGAGTGACCTGTGCCTGTCCCAACATCTACAGCTAGTCTCTCATTGGTTCCCCCTCTTCCCGTTCATCCTCAGGACAAATTGCAACCTGTACGGAACAGGAGGTTAAAGGTGCTGATTCTCCAAGGAGGGAGATGGCTAGTAAAGCGGCTGGAATGGCGAACCCGAGCACAAGGAGATGAGAAATGAGGTGCGTTTTAGAAACCTTTCCCGATCACACGGTGTACCATCTTCTGGGTTTCTCATACATGTTTTCGACGTAGGAAGATGCCCTTGAACCTGGAGATTTGGGACCCATGGGATGGGTACCATGCAGTATTACTTTAAAGGGTCTGCGTTGGCTCACGGAACCTCACCAAACCTCTCAGCCCCAAGAGTGTCCACCCTTATGTCTCAATCAGCTGTGGGTCTAGATATGGTCAATCCAGTTTGCAAAACAGCCCCTGAACGAATTTTGTAAGAATTTCTCTCTCTTTCACTGTCTTTGTTTCACGGGTTTTGAAAAGTAATTTATTTTTATAATGGGGTTTAACTGCTTTTCACGGCTGTGTTCATACCTCTTTACACCCCCTTGCCTCACTTACAGAGAGATATCAATACATAGGTTTGAAGATTCTTACTAGTCAGATATATTCTTGTGCGGTGAATAGGGGGTGTTGAGGCCAGTTCACTGAGCAAGGAGTAGGTCTTGTCTACTACATATTGGGTTTATGGAACGGTATCTGAGCTAATTTGAAACCCTTGTTTTATGCATCACCCCACCTCACCTTTCCCGTTCAGCAGCCATAGTGTGTTTTCTGAACGTGTGACTCTGTTCTGTTTTGTAATTCAGTTCAAGTGTAGCGGTTTTTACATTCCCTCTATGAGTGATATCTTATGATAAGTGTCTTTTTCTGTGTGACTTATTTCACTTAGAATCGTCATTACCTAAATCCACTCATCGTGCTGCTACTAGCCTTATGACGTGGATTTCATGGCTGAGTGATATTCCATTGTACATGAGGACCACAACTTCATTATCCACTTTTCTCTTTCCTAGGATATTTAAGGTGTAATGAAGTGGGGGTTCTTGTCAACAGAGCAGCCCTAAACTTTGGGGTGCCTGTGTCTTGCTGATTTTTCGTTTTCCCAATTTATACGCCCATGAGTGGAAGTGCCCTATGCTCTCCAAGCTGTGTTTTTTAGATGTTTCAGGACACACCGTACACTTCTCCAGAGTGGCTGTTGGCAATTTACATCCCGCCCATCAGCGTAGCAAGGCTCCCATTTCTCCATGGCCGGTCCTGCATTTCTGGTTTGGACACTTTTTTCCGCATGGCCCTTTTGCCCGCTGGGAAGCGAGACTTCTTTGGAGCGCTGATTTGCCTTTCCAGGTTGCTTGGTTGGCCAAAAAGGGCGTGTGCG
Source organism: Balaenoptera acutorostrata (assembly GCF_949987535.1). Lineage (NCBI taxonomy): Eukaryota > Metazoa > Chordata > Mammalia > Artiodactyla > Balaenopteridae > Balaenoptera > Balaenoptera acutorostrata. The sequence continues at coordinate 42,606 of NW_026645873.1, read as the reverse complement.
TTTTTTCCTGAATATATTCAGGAAAAAACGCATACGCCCTTTTTGGCCAAGGGCATCATTGTCCACGTTTTGCCGCTTTTCATGTGCTTTCTAGGCGATTCGAATCTACCTCCTGAAATCTGTTTCTTGCAATTCTGCCTTGCTTTCAAAGCCTCTTCATTGCCTTCCCTCAGTATATTTGTGGACGAGAGTTATCATTTATAACTCTGCAGGTTTGTGAATTGCAGTGCCCCTGAGCTCCATTTTTCCAGTCGCTTTTCTGGGAGCTGGCCGCAAAAGTGCAGGATTGCTTCAGGCCCTCTTCTGGTTCAGGGGGGCAGGCTGAGCTTGTGGTTAATTCTTCTTCCTGATGGGAAAATAGAGTGACCTGTGCCTGTCCCAACCCCTAGAGCTAGTCTCTCATTGGTTCCCCCTCTTCCCATTCATCCTCAGGACAAATAGCAACCTGTACGGAACAGGAGGTTAAAGGTGCTGATTCTCCAAGGAGGGAGATGGCTAGTAAAGCGGCTGGAATGGCGAACCCGAGCACAAGGAGATGAGAAATGAGGTGCGTTTTAGAAACCTTTCCCGATCACACGGTGTACCATCTTCTGGGTTTCTCATGCATGTTTTCGACGTAGGAAGATGCCCTTGAACCTGGAGATTTGGGACCCATGGGATGGGTACCATGCAGTATTACTTTAAAGGGTCTGCGTTGGCTCACGGAACCTCACCAAACCTCTCAGCCCCAAGAGTGTCCACCCTTATGTCTCAATCAGCTGTGGGTCTAGATATGGTCAATCCAGGTTGCATCACAGCCCCTGAACGAATTTTGTAAGAATTTCTCTCTCTTTCACTGTCTTTGTTTCACGGGTTTTGAAAAGTAATTTATTTTTATAATGGGGTTTAACTGCTTTTCACGGCTGTGTTTATACCGCTTTACACCCCCTTGCCTCACTTACAGAGAGATATCAATACATAGGTTTGAAGATTCTTACTAGTCAGATATATTCTTGTGCGGTGAATAGGGGGTGTTGAGGCCAGTTCACTGAGCAAGGAGTAGGTCTTGTCTACTACATATTGGGTTTATGGAACGGTATCTGAGCTAATTTGAAACCCTTGTTTTATGCATCACCCCACCTCACCTTTCCCGTTCAGCAGCCATAGTGTGTTTTCTGAACGTGTGACTCTGTTCTGTTTTGTAATTCAGTTCAAGTGTAGCGGTTTTTACATTCCCTCTATGAGTGATATCTTATGATAAGTGTCTTTTTCTGTGTGACTTATTTCACTTAGAATCGTCGTACCTAAATCCACTCATCGTGCTGCTACTAGCCTTATGACGTGGATTTCATGGCTGAGTGATATTCCATTGTACATGAGGACCACAACTTCATTATCCACTTTTCTCTTTCCTAGGATATTTAAGGTGTAATGAAGTGGGGGTTCTTGTCAACAGAGCAGCCCTAAACTTTGGGGTGCCTGTGTCTTGCTGATTTTTCGTTTTCCCAATTTATACGCCCATGAGTGGAAGTGCCCTATGCTCTCCAAGCTGTGTTTTTTAGATGTTTCAGGACACACCGTACACTTCTCCAGAGTGGCTGTTGGCAATTTACATCCCGCCCATCAGCGTAGCAAGGCTCCCATTTCTCCATGGCCGGTCCTGCATTTCTGGTTTGGACACTTTTTTCCGCATGGCCCTTTTGCCCGCTGGGAAGCGAGACTTCTTTGGAGCGCTGATTTGCCTTTCCAGGTTGCTTGGTTGGCCAAAAAGGGCGTGTGCGTTTTTTCCTGAATATATTCAGGAAAAAACGCATACGCCCTTTTTGGCCAAGGGCATCATTGTCCACGTTTTGCCGCTTTTCATGTGCTTTCTAGACGATTCGAATCTACCTCCTGAAATCTGTTTCTTGCAATTCTGCCTTGCTTTCAAAGCCTCTTCATTGCCTTCCCTCAGTATATTTGTGGACGAGAGTTATCATTTATAACTCTGCAGGTTTGTGAATTGCAGTGCCCCTGAGCTCCATTTTTCCAGTCGCTTTTCTGGGAGCTGGCCGCAAAAGTGCAGGATTGCTTCAGGCCCTCTTCTGGTTCAGGGGGGCAGGCTGAGCTTGTGGTTAATTCTTCTTCCTGATGGGAAAATAGAGTGACCTGTGCCTGTCCCAACCCCTAGAGCTAGTCTCTCATTGGTTCCCCCTCTTCCCATTCATCCTCAGGACAAATAGCAACCTGTACGGAACAGGAGGTTAAAGGTGCTGATTCTCCAAGGAGGGAGATGGCTAGTAAAGCGGCTGGAATGGCGAACCCGAGCACAAGGAGATGAGAAATGAGGTGCGTTTTAGAAACCTTTCCCGATCACACGGTGTACCATCTTCTGGGTTTCTCATGCATGTTTTCGACGTAGGAAGATGCCCTTGAACCTGGAGATTTGGGACCCATGGGATGGGTACCATGCAGTATTACTTTAAAGGGTCTGCGTTGGCTCACGGAACCTCACCAAACCTCTCAGCCCCAAGAGTGTCCACCCTTATGTCTCAATCAGCTGTGGGTCTAGATATGGTCAATCCAGGTTGCATCACAGCCCCTGAACGAATTTTGTAAGAATTTCTCTCTCTTTCACTGTCTTTGTTTCACGGGTTTTGAAAAGTAATTTATTTTTATAATGGGGTTTAACTGCTTTTCACGGCTGTGTTTATACCGCTTTACACCCCCTTGCCTCACTTACAGAGAGATATCAATACATAGGTTTGAAGATTCTTACTAGTCAGATATATTCTTGTGCGGTGAATAGGGGGTGTTGAGGCCAGTTCACTGAGCAAGGAGTAGGTCTTGTCTACTACATATTGGGTTTATGAAACGGTATCTGAGCTAATTTGAAACCCTTGTTTTATGCATCACCCCACCTCACCTTTCCCGTTCAGCAGCCATAGTGTGTTTTCTGAACGTGTGACTCTGTTCTGTTTTGTAATTCAGTTCAAGTGTAGCGGTTTTTACATTCCCTCTATGAGTGATATCTTATGATAAGTGTCTTTTTCTGTGTGACTTATTTCACTTAGAATCGTCGTACCTAAATCCACTCATCGTGCTGCTACTAGCCTTATGACGTGGATTTCATGGCTGAGTGATATTCCATTGTACATGAGGACCACAACTTCATTATCCACTTTTCTCTTTCCTAGGATATTTAAGGTGTAATGAAGTGGGGGTTCTTGTCAACAGAGCAGCCCTAAACTTTGGGGTGCCTGTGTCTTGCTGATTTTTCGTTTTCCCAATTTATACGCCCATGAGTGGAAGTGCCCTATGCTCTCCAAGCTGTGTTTTTTAGATGTTTCAGGACACACCGTACACTTCTCCAGAGTGGCTGTTGGCAATTTACATCCCGCCCATCAGCGTAGCAAGGCTCCCATTTCTCCATGGCCGGTCCTGCATTTCTGGTTTGGACACTTTTTTCCGCATGGCCCTTTTGCCCGCTGGGAAGCGAGACTTCTTTGGAGCGCTGATTTGCCTTTCCAGGTTGCTTGGTTGGCCAAAAAGGGCGTATGCGTTTTTTCCTGAATATATTCAGGAAAAAACGCATACGCCCTTTTTGGCCAAGGGCATCATTGTCCACGTTTTGCCGCTTTTCATGTGCTTTCAAGGCGATTCGAATCTACCTCCTGAAATCTGTTTCCTGCAATTCTGCCTTGCTTTCAAAGCCTCTTCGTTGCCTTCCCTCAGTATACTTGTGGACGAGAGTTATCATTTATAACTCTGCAGGTTTGTGAATTGCAGTGCCCCTGAGCTCCATTTTTCCAGTCGCTTTTCTGGGAGCTGGCCGCAAAAGTGCAGGATTGCTTCAGGCCCTCTTCTGGTTCGGGGGGCAGGCTGAGCTTGTGGTTAATTCTTCTTCCTGATGGGAAAATAGAGTGACCTGTGCCTGTCCCAACCCCTAGAGCTAGTCTCTCATTGGTTCCCCCTCTTCCCGTTCATCCTCAGGACAAATTGCAACCTGTACGGAACAGGAGGTTAATGGTGCTGATTCTCCAAGGAGGGTGATGGCAAGTAAAGCGGCTGGAATGGCGAACCCGAGCACAAGGAGATGAGAAATGAGGTGCGTTTTAGAAACTTTTCCCGATCACACGGTGTACCATCTTCTGGGCTTCTCATGCATGTTTTCGACGTAGGAAGATGCCCTTGAACCTGGAGATTTGGGACCCATGGGATGGGTACCATGCAGTATTACTTTAAAGGGTCTGCGTTGGCTCACGGAACCTCACCAAACCTCTCAGTCCCAAGAGTGTCCACCCTTATGTCTCAATCAGCTGTGGGTCTAGATATGGTCAATCCAGGTTGCATCACAGCCCCTGAACCAGTTTTGTAAGAATTTCCCTCTCTTTTACTGTCTTTGTTTCACGGGTTTTGAAAAGTAATTTATTTTTATAATGGGGTTTAGCTGCTTTTCACGGCTGTGTTTATGCCGCTTTACACCCCCTTGCCTCACTTACAGAGAGATATCAATACATAGGTTTGAAGATTCTTACCAGTCAGATATATTCTTGTGCGGTGAATAGGGGGTGTTGAGGCCAGTTCACTGAGCAAGGAGTAGGTCTTGTCTACTACATATTGGGTTTATGGAACGGTAACTGAGCTAATTTGAAACCCTTGTTTTATGCATCACCCCACCTCACCTTTCCCGTTCAGCAGCCATAATGTGTTTTCTGAACGTGTGACTCTGTTCTGTTTTGTAATTTAGTTCAAGTGTAGCGGTTTTATATTCCCTCTATAAGTGATATCTTATGATAAGTGTCTTTTTCTGTGTGACTTATTTCACTTAGAATCGTCGTACCTAAATCCACTCATCGTGCTGCTACTAGCCTTATGACGTGGATTTCATGGCTGAGTGATATTCCATTGTACATGAGGACCACAACTTCATTATCCACTTTTCTCTTTCCTAGGATATTTAAGGTGTAATGAAGTGGGGGTTCTTGTCAACAGAGCAGCCCTAAACTTTGGGGTGCCTGTGTCTTGCTGATTTTTCGTTTTCCCAATTTATACGCCCATGAGTGGAAGTGCCCTATGCTCTCCAAGCTGTGTTTTTTAGATGTTTCAGGACACACCGTACACTTCTCCAGAGTGGCTGTTGGCAATTTACATCCCGCCCATCAGCATAGCAAGGCTCCCATTTCTCCATGGCCGGTCCTGCATTTCTGGTTTGGACACTTTTTTCCGCATGGCCCTTTTGCCCGCTGGGAAGCGAGACTTCTTTGGAGCGCTGATTTGCCTTTCCAGGTTGCTTGGTTGGCCAAAAAGGGCGTATGCGTTTTTTCCTGAATATATTCAGGAAAAAACGCATACGCCCTTTTTGGCCAAGGGCATCATTGTCCACGTTTTGCCGCTTTTCATGTGCTTTCAAGGCGATTCGAATCTACCTCCTGAAATCTGTTTCCTGCAATTCTGCCTTGCTTTCAAAGCCTCTTCGTTGCCTTCCCTCAATATATTTGTGGACGAGAGTTATCATTTATAACTCTGCAGGTTTGTGAATTGCAGTGCCCCTGAGCTCCATTTTTCCAGTCGCTTTTTTGGGAGCTGGCCGCAAAAGTGTAGGATTGCTTCAGGCACTCTTCTGGTTCTGGGGGGCAGGCTGAGCTTGTGGTTAATTCTTCTTCCTGATGGGAAAATAGAGTGACCTGTGCCTGTCCCAACCCCTAGAGCTAGTCTCTCATTGGTTCCCCCTCTTCCCGTTCATCCTCAGGACAAATTGCAACCTGTACGGAACAGGAGGTTAAAGGTGCTGATTCTCCAAGGAGGGAGATGGCTAGTAAAGCGGCTGGAATGGCGAACCCGAGCACAAGGAGATGAGAAATGAGGTGCGTTTTAGAAACCTTTCCCGATCACACGGTGTACCATCTTCTGGGTTTCTCATGCATGTTTTCAACGTAGGAAGATGCCCTTGAACCTGGAGATTTGGGACCCATGGGATGGGTACTATGCAGTATTACTTTAAAGGGTCTGTGTTGGCTCACGGAACCTCACCAAACCTCTCAGCCCCAAGCCTGTCCACCCTTATGTCTCAATCAGCTGTGGGTCTAGATATGGTCAATCCAGGTTGCATCACAGCCCCTGAACGAATTTTGTAAAAATTTCTCTCTCTTTCACTGTCTTTGTTTCACGGGTTTTGAAAAGTAATTTATTTTTATAATGGGGTTTAGCTGCTTTCCACGGCTGTGTTTATGCCGCTTTACAACCCCTTGACTCACTTACAGAGAGATATCAATACATAGGTTTGAAGATTCTTACTAGTCAGATATATTCTTGTGTGGTGAATAGGGGGTGTTGAGGCCAGGTCACTGAGCAAGGAGTAGGTCTTGTCTACTACATATTGGGTTTATGGAACGGTAACTGAGCTAATTTGAAACCCTTGTTTTATGCATCACCCCACCTCACCTTTCCCGTTCAGCAGCCATAGTGTGTTTTCTGAACTTGTGACTCTGTTCTGTTTTGTAATTTAGTTCAAGTGTAGCGGTTTTATATTCCCTCTATAAGTGATATCTTATGATAAGTGTCGTTTTCTGTGTGACTTATTTCACTTAGAATCGTCGTACCTAAATCCACTCATCGTGCTGCTACTAGCCTTATGACGTGGATTTCATGGCTGAGTGATATTCCATTGTACATGAGGACCACAACTTCGTTATCCACTTTTCTCTTTCCTAGGATATTTAAGGTGTAATGAAGTGGGGGTTCTTGTCAACAGAGCAGCCCTAAACTTTGGGGTGCCTGTGTCTTGCTGATTTTTCGTTTTCCCAATTTATACGCCCATGAGTGGAAGTGCCCTATGCTCTCCAAGCTGTGTTTTTTAGATGTTTCAGGACACACCGTACACTTCTCCAGAGTGGCTGTTGGCAATTTACATCCCGCCCATCAGCGTAGCAAGGCTCCCATTTCTCCGTGGCCGGTTCTGCATTTCTGGTTTGGACACTTTTTTCTGCATGGCCCTTTTGCCCGCTGGGAAGCGAGACTTCTTTGGAGCGCTGATTTGCCTTTCCAGGTTGCTTGGTTGGCCAAAAAGGGCGTGTGCGTTTTTTCCTGAATATATTCAGGAAAAAACGCATACGCCCTTTTTGGCCAAGGGCATCATTGTCCACGTTTTGCCGCTTTTCATGTGCTTTCAAGGCGATTCGTATCTACCTCCTGAAATCTGTTTCTTGCAATTCTGCCTTGATTTCAAAGCCTCTTCATTGCCTTCCCTCAGTATATTTGTGGACGAGAGTTATCATTTATAACTCTGCAGGTTTGTGAATTGCAGTGCCCCTGAGCTCCATTTTTCCAGTCGCTTTTCTGGGAGCTGGCCGCAAAAGTGCAGGATTGCTTCAGGCCCTCTTCTGGTTCTGGGGGGCAGGCTGAGCTTGTGGTTAATTCTTCTTCCTGATGGGAAAATAGAGTGACCTGTGCCTGTCCCAACCCCTAGAGCTAGTCTCTCATTGGTTCCCCCTCTTCCCATTCATCCTCTGGACAAATAGCAACCTGTACGGAACAGGAGGTTAAAGGTGCTTATTCTCCAAGGAGGGAGATGGCTAGTAAAGCGGCTGGAATGGCGAACCCGAGCACAAGGAGATGAGAAATGAGGTGCGTTTTAGAAACCTTTCCCGATCACACGGTGTACCATCTTCTGGGTTTCTCATGCATGTTTTCGACGTAGGAAGATGCCCTTGAACCTGGAGATTTGGGACCCATGGGATGGGTACCATGCAGTATTACTTTAAAGGGTCTGCGTTGGCTCACGGAACCTCACCAAACCTCTCAGCCTCAAGAGTGTCCACCCTTATGTCTCAATCAGCTGTGGGTCTAGATATGGTCAATCCAGGTTGCATCACAGCCCCTGAACGAATTTTGTAAGAATTTCTCTCTCTTTCACTGTCTTTGTTTCACGGGTTTTGAAAAGTAATTTATTTTTATAATGGGGTTTAACTGCTTTTCACGGCTGTGTTTATACTGCTTTACACCCCCTTGCCTCACTTACAGAGAGATATCAATACATAGGTTTGAAGATTCTTACTAGTCAGATATATTCTTGTGCGGTGAATAGGGGGTGTTGAGGCCAGTTCACTGAGCAAGGAGTAGGTCTTGTCTACTACATATTGGTTTTATGGAATGGTATCTGAGCTAATTTGAAACCCTTGTTTTATGCATCACCCCACCTCACCTTGCCCGTTCAGCAGCCATAGTGTGTTTTCTGAACGTGTGACTCTGTTCTGTTTTGTAATTCAGTTCAAGTGTAGCGGTTTTTACATTCCCTCTATGAGTGATATCTTATGATAAGTGTGTTTTTCTATGTGACTTATTTCACTTAGAATCGTCGTGCCTAAATCCACTCATCGTGCTGCTACTAGCCTTATGACGTTGATTTCATGGCTGAGTGATATTCCATTGTACATGAGGACCACAACTTCTTTATCCATTTTTCTCTTTCCTAGGATATTTAAGGTGTAATGAAGTGGGGGTTCTTGTCAACAGAGTAGCCCTAAACTTTGGGGTGCCTGTGTCTTGCTGATTTTTAGTTTTCCCAATTTATACGCCCATGAGTGGAAGTGCCCTATGCACTCTAAGCTGTGTTTTTAGATGTTTCAGGACACACCGTACACTTCTCCAGAGTGGCTGTTGGCAATTTACATCCCGCCCATCAGCGTAGCAAGGCTCCCATTTCTCCATGGCCGGTCCTGCATTTCTGGTTTGGACACTTTTTTCCGCCTGGCCCTTTTGCCCGCTGGGAAGCGAGACTTCTTTGGAGCGCTGATTTGCCTTTCCAGGTTGCTTGGTTGGCCAAAAAGGGCGTATGCGTTTTTTCCTGAATATATTCAGGAAAAAACGCATACGCCCTTTTTGGCCAAGGGCATCATTGTCCACGTTTGGCCGCTTTTCATGTGCTTTCAAGGCGATTCGAATCTACCTCCTGAAATCTGTTTCCTGCAATTCTGCCTTGCTTTCAAATCCTCTTCGTTGCCTTCTCTCAATATATTTGTGGACGAGAGTTGTCATTTATAACTCTGCAGGTTTGTGAATTGCAGTGCCCCTGAGCTCCATTTTTCAAGTCGCTTTTTTGGGAGCTGGGCGCAAAAGCGCAGGATTGCTTCAGGCCCTATTCTGGTTCCAGAGGGCAGGCTAAGCCTGTGGTTAATTCTTCTTCCTGATGGGAAAATAGAGTGACCTGTGCCTGTCCCAACACCTAGAGCTAGTCTCTCATTGGTTCCCCCTCTTCCCGTTCATCCTCAGGACAAATTGCAACCTGTACGGAACAGGAGCTTAAAGGTGCTGATTCTCCAAGGAGGGAGATGGCTAGTAAAGCGGCTGGAATGGCGAACCCGAGCACAAGGAGATGAGAAATGAGGTGCGTTTTAGAAACCTTTCCCGATCACACTGTGTACCATCTTCTGGGTTTCTCATGCATGTTTTCGACGTAGGAAGATGCCCTTGAACCTGGAGATTTGGGACCCATGGGATGGGTACCATGCAGTATTACTTTCAAGGGTCTGCGTTGGCTCACGCAACCTCACCAAACCTCTCAGCCCCAAGAGTGTCCACCCTTATGTCTCAATCAGCTGTGGGTCTAGATATGGTCAATCCAGGTTGCATCACAGCCCCTGAACGAATTTTGTAAGAATTTCTCTCTCTTTCACTCTCTTTGTTTCACGGGTTTAGAAAAGTAATTTATTTTTATAATGGGGTTTAGCTGCTTTTCACGGCTGTGTTTAGGCCGCTTTACACCCCCTTGACTCACTTACAGAGAGATATCAGTACATAGGTTTGAAGATTCTTACTAGTCATATATATTCTTGTGTGGTGAATAGGGGGTGTTGAGGCCACTTCACTGAGCAAAGAGTAGGTCTTTTCTATTACATATTGGGTTTATGGAACATTAACTGAGCTAATTTGAAACCCTTGTTTCATGCATCACCCCACCTCACCTTTCCCGTTCAGCAGCCATAGTGTGTTTTCTGAACGTGTGACTCTGTTCTGTTTTGTAATTTAGTTCAAGTGTAGCGGTTTTTATATTCCCTCTATAAGTGATATCTTATGATAAGTGTCTTTTTCTGTGTGACCTATTTCACTTAGAATCGTCGTACCTAAATCCACTCATCGTGCTGCTACTAGCCTTATGACGTGGATTTCATGGCTGAGTGATATTCCATTGTACATGAGGACCACAACTTCGTTATCCACTTTTCTCTTTCCTAGGATATTTAAGGTGTAATGAAGTGGGGGTTCTTGTCAACAGAGCAGCCCTAAACTTTGGGGTGCCTGTGTCTTGCTGATTTTTCGTTTTCCCAATTTATACGCCCATGAGTGGAAGTGCCCTATGCTCTCCAAGCTGTGTTTTTTAGATGTTTCAGGACACACCGTACACTTCTCCAGAGTGGCTGTTGGCAATTTACATCCCGCCCATCAGCATAGCAAGGCTCCCATTTCTCCATGGCCGGTCCTGCATTTCTGGTTTGGACACTTTTTTCCGCATGGCCCTTTTGCCCGCTGGGAAGCGAGACTTCTTTGGAGCGCTGATTTGCCTTTCCAGGTTGCTTGGTTGGCCAAAAAGGCGTATGCGTTTTTTCCTGAATATATTCAGGAAAAAACGCATACGCCCTTTTTGGCCAAGGGCATCATTGTCCACGTTTTGCCGCTTTTCATGTGCTTTCAAGGCGATTCGAATCTACCTCCTGAAATCTGTTTCCTGCAATTCTGCCTTGCTTTAAAAGCCTCTTCGTTGCCTTCCCTTAATATATTTGTGGACGAGAGGTATCATTTAAATCTCTGCAGGTTTGTGAATTGCAATGCCCCTGAGCTCCATTTTTCAACTCGCTTTTTTGGGAGCTGGCCGCAAAAGCGCAGGATTGCTTCAGGCCCTCTTCTGGTTCTGGGGGGCAGGCTGAGCTTGTGCTTAATTCTTCTTCCTGATGGGAAAATTGAGTGACCTGTGCCTGTCCCAACCCCTAGAGCTAGTCTCTCATTGGTTCCCCCTCTTCCCGTTCATCCTCAGGACAAATTGCAACCTGTATGGAACATGAGGTTAAAGGTGCTGATTCTCCAAGGAGGGAGATGGCTAGTAAATCGGCTGGAATGGCGAACCCGAGCAAAGGAGATGAGAAATGAGGTGCGTTTTAGAAACCTTTCCCGATCACACGGTGTACCATCTTCTGGGTTTCTCATGCCTGTTTTCGACGTAGGAAGATGCCCTTGAACCTGGAGATTTGGGACCCATGGGATGGGTACCATGCAGTATTACTTGAAAGGGTCTGCGTTGGCTCACCCAACCTCACCGAACCTCTCAGCCCCAAGAGTGTCCACCCTTATGTCTCAATCAGCTGTGGGTCTAGATATGGTCAATCCAGGTTGCATCACAGCCCCTGAACGAGTTTTGTAAGAATTTCCCTCTCTTTCACTGTCTTTGTTTCACGGGTTTTGAAAAGTAATTTATTTTTATAATGGGGTTTAGCTGCTTTTCACGGCTGTGTTTATACCACTTTACACCCCCTTGACTCACTTACAGAGAGATATGAATACATAGGTTTGAAGATTCTTACTAGTCAGATATATTCTTGTGTGGTGAATAGGTGGTGTTGAGGCCAGTTCACTGAGCAAGGAGTAGGTCTTGTCTACTACATATTGGGTTTATGGAACATTAACTGAGCTAATTTGAAACCCTTGTTTTATGCATCACCCCACCTCACCTTTCCCGTTCAGCAGCCATAGTGTGTTTTCTGAACGTGTGACTCTGTTCTGTTTTGTAATTCAGTTCAAGTGTAGCGGTTTTTACATTCCCTCTATAAGTAATATCTTATGATCAGTGTCTATTTCTGTGTGACTTATTTCACTTAGAATTGTCGTACCTAAATCCTCTCATCGTGCTGCTACTAGCCTTATGACGTGGATTTCATGGCTGAGTGATATTCCATTGTACATGAGGACCACAACTTCGTTATCCACTTTTCTCTTTCCTAGGATATTTAAGGTGTAATGAAGTGGGGGATCTTGAGCGGCCCTAAACTTTGGGGTGCCTGTGTCTTGCTGATTTTTAGTTTTCCCAATTTGTACGCCCATGAGGGGAAGTGCCCTATGCTCTCCAAGTTGTGTTTTTTAGATGTTTCAGGACACACCGTACATTTCTCCAGAGTGGCTGTTGGCAATTTACATCCCGCCCATCAGCGTAGCAAGGCTCCCATTTCTCCATGGCCGGTCCTGCATTTCTGGTTTGGACACATTTTTCCGCATGGCCCTTTTGCCCGCTGGGAAGCGAGACTTCTTTGGAGCGCTGATTTGCCTTTCCAGGTGGCTTGGTTGGCCAAAAAGGGCGTATGCGTTTTTTCCTGAATATATTCAGGAAAAAACGCATACGCCCTTTTTGGCCAAGGGCATCATTGTCCACGTTTTGCCGCTTTTCATGTGCTTTCAAGGCGATTCGAATCTACCTCCTGAAATCTGTTTCCTGCAATTCTGCCTTGCTTTCAAAGCCTCTTCCTTGCCTTCCCTCAATATATTTGTGGACGAGAGTTATCATTTATAACTCTGCAGGTTTGTGAATTGCAGTGCCCCTGAGCTCCATTTTTCCAGTCGCTTTTCTGAGAGCTGGCCGCAAAAGTGCAGGATTGCTTCAGGCCCTCTTCTGGTTCTGGGGGGCAGGCTGAGCTTGTGGTTAATTCTTCTTCCTGATGGGAAAATAGAGTGACCTGTGCCTGTCCCAAACCCTAGAGCTAGTCTCTCATTGGTTCCCCCTCTTCCCGTTCATCCTCAGGACAAATTGCAACCTGTACGGAACAGGAGGTTAAAGGTGCTGATTCTCCAAGGAGGGAGATGGCTAGTAAAGCGGCTGGAATGGCGAACCCGAGCACAAGGAGATGAGAAATGAGGTGCGTTTTAGAAACCTTTCCCGATCACACGGTGTACCATCTTCTGGGTTTCTCATGCATGTTTTCGAAGTAGGAAGATGCCCTTGAACCTGGAGATTTGGGACCCATGGGATGGGTACCATGCAGTATTACTTTAAAGGGTCTGCGTTGGCTCACGCAACCTCACCAAACCTCTCAGCCCCAAGAGTGTCCACCCTTATGTCTCAATCAGCTGTGGGTCTAGATATGGTCAATCCAGGTTGCATCACAGCCCCTGAACGAATTTTGTAAGAATTTCTCTCTCTTTCACTGTCTTTGTTTCACGGGTTTTGAAAAGTAATTTATTTTTATAATGGGGTTTAGCTGCTTTTCACGGCTGTGTTTATGCCGCTTTACACCCCCTTGACTCACTTACGGAGAGATATCAATACATAGGTTTGAAGATTCTTACTAGTCAGATATATTCTTGTGCGGTGAATAGGGGGTGTTGAGTCCAGTTCACTGAAAAAGGAATAGGTCTTGTCTCTTACATATTGGGTTTATGGAACGGTATCTGAGCTAATTTGAAACCCTTGTTTTATGCATCACCCCACCTCACCTTGCCCGTTCAGCAGCCATAGTGTGTTTTCTGAACGTGTGACTCTGTTCTGTTTTGTAATTCAGTTCAAGTGTAGCGGTTTTTACATTCCCTCTATGAGTGATATCTTATGATAAGTGTGTTTTTCTGTGTGACTTATTTCACTTAGAATCGTCGTGCCTAAATCCATTCATCGTGCTGCTACTAGCCTTATGACGTTGATTTCATGGCTGAGTGATATTCCATTGTACATGAGGACCCCAACTTCTTTATCCATTTTTCTCTTTCCTAGGATATTTAAGGTGTAATGAAGTGGGGGTTCTTGTCAACAGAGCAGCCCTAAACTTTGGGGTGCCTGTGTCTTGCTGATTTTTAGTTTTCCCAATTTATACGCCCATGAGTGGAAGTGCCCTATGCACTCTAAGCTGTGTTTTTAGATGTTTCAGGACACACCGTACACTTCTCCAGAGTGGCTGTTGGCAATTTACATCCCGCCCATCAGCGTAGCAAGGCTCCCATTTCTCCATGGCCGGTCCTGCATTTCTGGTTTTGACACTTTTTTCCGCATGGCTCTTTTGCCCGCTGGGAAGCGAGACTTCTTTGGAGCGCTGATTTGCCTTTCCAGGTTGCTTGGTTGGCCAAAAAGGGCGTATGCGTTTTTTCCTGAATATATTCAGGAAAAAACGCATACGCCCTTTTTGGCCAAGGGCATCATTGTCCACGTTTTGCCGCTTTTCATGTGCTTTCAAGGCGATTCGAATCTACCTCCTGAAATCTGTTTCCTGTAATTCTGCCTTGCTTTCAAAGCCTCTTCGTTGCCTTCCCTCAATATATTTGTGGACGAGAGTTATCATTTATAACTCTGCAGGTTTGTGAATTGCACTGCCCCTGAGCTCCATTTTTCCAGTCGCTTTTCTGGGAGCTGGCCTCAAAAGTGCAGGATTGCTTCAGGCCCTCTTCTGGTTCTGGGGGGCAGGCTGAGCTTGTGGTTAATTCTTCTTCCTGATGGGAAAATAGAGTGACCTGTGCCTGTCCCAACCCCTAGAGCTAGTCTCTCATTGGTTCCCCCTCTTCCCGTTCATCCTCAGGACAAATTGCAACCTGTACGGAACAGGAGGTTAAAGGTGCTGATTCTCCAAGGAGGGAGATGGCTAGTAAAGCGGCTGGAATGGAGAACCCGAGCACAAGGAGATGAGAAATGAGGTGCGTTTTAGAAACCTTTCCCGATCACACGGTGTACCATCTTCTGGGTTTCTCATGCATGTTTTCGACGTAGGAAGATGCCCTTGAACCTGGAGATTTGGGACCCATGGGATGGGTACCATGCAGTATTACTTTAAAGGGTCTGTGTTGGCTCACGCAACCTCACCAAACCTCTCAGCCCCAAGCCTGTCCACCCTTATGTCTCAATCAGCTGTGGCTCTAGATATGGTCAATCCAGGTTGCATCACAGCCCCTGAACGAATTTTGTAAGAATTTCTCTCTCTTTCACTGTCTTTGTTTCACGGGTTTTGAAAAGTAATTTATTTTTATAATGGGGTTTAGCTGCTTTTCACGGCTGTGTTTATGCCGCTTTACAACCCCTTGACTCACTTACAGAGAGATATCAATACATAGGTTTGAAGATTCTTACTAGTCAGATATATTCTTGTGTGGTGAATAGGGGGTGTTGAGGCCAGGTTACTGAGCAAGGAGTAGGTCTTGTCTACTACATATTGGGTTTATGGAACGGTAACTGAGCTAATTTGAAACCCTTGTTTTATGCATCACCCCACCTCACCTTTCCCGTTCAGCAGCCATAGTGTGTTTTCTGAACTTGTGACTCTGTTCTGTTTTGTAATTTAGTTCAAGTGTAGCGGTTTTATATTCCCTCTATAAGTGATATCTTATGATAAGTGTCGTTTTCTGTGTGACTTATTTCACTTAGAATCGTCGTACCTAAATCCACTCATCGTGCTGCTACTATCCTTATGACGTCGATTTCATGGCTGAGTGATATTCCATTGTACATGAGGACCACAACTTCGTTATCCACTTTTTTCTTTCCTAGGATATTTAAGGTGTAATGAAGTGGGGGTTCTTGTCAACAGAGCAGCACTAAACTTTGGGGTGCCTGTGTCTTGCTGATTTTTCGTTTTCCCAATTTATACGCCCATGAGTGGAAGTGCCCTATGCTCTCCAAGCTGTGTTTTTTAGATGTTTCAGGACACACCGTACACTTCTCCAGAGTGGCTGTTGGCAATTTACATCCCGCCCATCAGCGTAGCAAGGCTCCCATTTCTCCGTGGCCGGTCCTGCATTTCTGGTTTGGACACTTTTTTCTGCATGGCCCTTTTGCCCGCTGGGAAGCGAGACTTCTTTGGAGCGCTGATTTGCCTTTCCAGGTTGCTTGGTTGGCCAAAAAGGGCGTATGCGTTTTTTCCTTAATATATTCAGGAAAAAAACGCCTACGCCCTTTTTGGCCAAGGGCATCATTGTCCACGTTTTGCCGCTTTTCATGTGCTTTCAAGGCGATTCGAATCTACCTCCTGAAATCTGTTTCCTGCAATTCTGCCTTGCTTTCAAAGCCTCTTCGTTGCCTTCCCTCAATATATTTGTGGACGAGAGTTATCATTTAAAACTCTGCAGGTTTGTGAATTGCAGTGCCCCTGAGCTCCATTTTTCCAGTCGCTTTTTTGGGAGCTGGCCGCAAAAGTGTAGGATTGCTTCAGGCACTCTTCTGGTTCTGGGGGGCAGGCTGAGCTTGTGGTTAATTCTTCTTCCTGATGGGAAAATAGAGTGACCTTTGCCTGTCCCAACCCCTAGAGCTAGTCTCTCATTAGTTCCCCCTCTTCCCGTTCATCCTCAGGACAAATTGCAACCTGTACGGAACAGGAGGTTAAAGGTGCTGATTCTCCAAGGAGGGAGATGGCTAGTAAAGCAGCTGGAATGGCGAACCCGAGAACAAGGATATGAGAAATGAGGTGCGTTTTAGAAACCTTTCCCGATCACACGGTGTACCATCTTCTGGGTTTCTCATGCATGTTTTCGACGTAGGAAGATGCCCTTGAACCTGGAGATTTGGGACCATGGGATGGGTACCATGCAGTATTACTTTAGAGGGTCTGCGTTGGCTCACGCAACCTCACCAAACCTCTCAGCCCCAAGAGTGTCCACCCTTATGTCTCAATCAGCTGTGGGTCTAGATATGGTCAATCCAGGTTGCATCACAACCCCTGAACGAATTTTGTAAGAATTTCTCTCTCTTTCACTGTCTTTGTTTCACGGGTTTTGAAAAGTAATTTATTTTTATAATGGGGTTTAGCTGCTTTTCACGGCTGTGTTTATGCCGCTTTACACCCCCTTGACTCACTTACAGAGAGATATCAATACATAGGTTTGAAGATTCTTACTAGTCAGATATATTCTTGTGCGGTGAATAGGGGGTGTTGAGTCCAGTTCACTGAGCAAGGAGTAGGTCTTGTCTACTACATATTGGGTTTATGGAACGGTATCGGAGCTAATTTGAAACCCTTGTTTTATGCATCACCCCACCTCACCTTTCCCGTTCAGCAGCCATAGTGTGTTTCCTAAACGTGTGACTCTGTTCTGTTTTGCAATTCAGTTCAAGTGTAGCGGTTTTTACATTCCCTCTATAAGTGATATCTTAGGATAAGTGTCTTTATCTGTGTGACTTATTTCACTTAGAATCATCGTGCCTAAATCCACTCTTCGTGCTGCTACTAGCCTTATGACGTTGATTTCATGGCTGAGTGATATTCCATTGTACATGAGGACCACAACTTCTTTATCCATTTTTCTCTTTCCTAGGATATTTAAGGTGTAATGAAGTGGGGGTTCTTGTCAACAGAGCAGCCCTAAACTTTGGGGTGCCTGTGTCTTGCTGATTTTTAGTTTTCCCAATTTATACGCCCATGAGTGGAAGTGCCCTATGCACTCTAAGCTGTGTTTTTAGATGTTTCAGGACACACCGTACACTTCTCCAGAGTGGCTGTTGGCAATTTACATCCCGCCCATCAGCGTAGCAAGGCTCCCATTTCTCCATGGCCGGTCCTGCATTTCTGGTTTTGACACTTTTTTCAGCCTGGCCCTTTTGCCCGCTGGGAAGCGAGACTTCTTTGGAGCGCTGATTTGCCTTTCCAGGTTGCTTGGTTGGCCAAAAAGGGCATATGCGTTTTTTCCTGAATATATTCAGGAAAAAACGCATACGCCCTTTTTGGCCAAGGGCATCATTGTCCACGTTTGGCCGCTTTTCATGTGCTTTCAAGGCGATTCGAATCTACCTCCTGAAATCTGTTTCCTCCAATTCTGCCTTGCTTTCAAATCCTCTTCGTTGCCTTCTCTCAATATATTTGTGGACGAGAGTTGTCATTTATAACTCTGCAGGTTTGTGAATTGCAGTGCCCCTGAGCTCCATTTTTCAAGTCGCTTTTTTGGGAGCTGGCCGCAAAAGCGCAGGATTGCTTCAGGCCCTATTCTGGTTCCAGAGGGCAGGCTAAGCCTGTGGTTAATTCTTCTTCCTGATGGGAAAATAGAGTGACCTGTGCCTGTCCCAACACCTAGAGCTAGTCTCTCATTGGTTCCCCCTCTTCCCGTTCATCCTCAGGACAAATTGCAACCTGTACGGAACAGGAGCTTAAAGGTGCTGATTCTCCAAGGAGAGAGATGGCTAGTAAAGCGGCTGGAATGGCGAACCCGAGCACAAGGAGATGAGAAATGAGGTGCGTTTTAGAAACCTTTCCCGATCACACGGTGTACCATCTTCTGGGTTTCTCATGCATGTTTTCGACGTAGGAAGATGCCCTTGAACCTGGAGATTTGGGACCCATGGGATGGGTACCATGCAGTATTACTTTCAAGGGTCTGCGTTGGCTCACGCAACCTCACCAAACCTCTCAGCCCCAAGAGTGTCCACCCTTATGTCTCAATCAGCTGTGGGTCTAGATATGGTCAATCCAGGTTGCATCACAGCCCCTGAACGAATTTTGTAAGAATTTCTCTCTCTTTCACTCTCTTTGTTTCACGGGTTTAGAAAACTAATTTATTTTTATAATGGGGTTTAGCTGCTTTTCACGGCTGTGTTTAGGCCGCTTTACACCCCCTTGACTCACTTACAGAGAGATATCAGTACATAGGTTTGAAGATTCTTACTAGTCATATATATTCTTGTGTGGTGAATAGGGGGTGTTGAGGCCACTTCACTGAGCAAAGAGTAGGTCTTTTCTACTACATATTGGGTTTATGGAACATTAACTGAGCTAATTTGAAACCCTTGTTTCATGCATCACCCCACCTCACCTTTCCCGTTCAGCAGCCATAGTGTGTTTTCTGAACGTGTGACTCTGTTCTGTTTTGTAATTTAGTTCAAGTGTAGCGGTTTTTATATTCCCTCTATAAGTGATATCTTATGATAAGTGTCTTTTTCTGTGTGACCTATTTCACTTAGAATCGTCGTACCTAAATCCACTCATCGTGCTGCTACTAGCCTTATGACGTGGATTTCATGGCTGAGTGATATTCCATTGTACATGAGGACCACAACTTCGTTATCCACTTTTCTCTTTCCTAGGATATTTAAGGTGTAATGAAGTGGGGGTTCTTGTCAACAGAGCAGCCCTAAACTTTGGGGTGCCTGTGTCTTGCTGACTTTTAGTTTTCCCAATTTATACGCCTATGAGTGGAAGTGCCCTATTCTCTCCAAGCTGTGTTTTTTAGATGTTTCAGGACACACCGTACACTTCTCCAGAGTGGCTGTTGGCAATTTACATCCCGCCCATCAGCATAGCAAGGCTCCCATTTCTCCATGGCCGGTCCTGCATTTCTGGTTTGGACACTTTTTTCCGCATGGCCCTTTTGCCCGCTGGGAAGCGAGACTTCTTTGGAGCGCTGATTTGCCTTTCCAGGTGGCTTGGTTGGCCAAAAAGGGCGTATGCGTTTTTTCCTGAATATATTCAGGACAAAACGCATACGCCCTTTTTGGCCAAGGGCATCATTGTCCACGTTTTGCCGCTTTTCATGTGCTTTCAAGGCGATTCGAATCTACCTCCTGAAATCTGTTTCCTGCAATTCTGCCTTGCTTTCAAAGCCTCTTCGTTGCCTTCCCTCAATATATTTGTGGACGAGAGTTATCATTTATAACTCTGCAGGTTTGTGAATTGCAGTGCCCCTGAGCTCCATTTTTCCAGTCGCTTTTCTGGGAGCTGGCCTCAAAAGTGCAGGATTGCTTCAGGCCCTCTTCTGGTTCTGGGGGGCAGGCTGAGCTTGTGGTTAATTCTTCTTCCTGATGGGAAAATAGAGTGACCTGTGCCTGTCCCAACCCCTAGAGCTAGTCTCTCATTGGTTCCCCCTCTTCCCGTTCATCCTCAGGACAAATTGCAACCTGTACGGAACAGGAGGTTAAAGGTGCTGATTCTCCAAGGAGGGAGATGGCTAGTAAAGCGGCTGGAATGGCGAACCCGAGCACAAGGAGATGAGAAATGAGGTGCGTTTTAGAAACCTTTCCCGATCACACGGTGTACCATCTTCTGGGTTTCTCATGCATGTTTTCGACGTAGGAAGATGCCCTTGAACCAGGAGATTTGGGAACCATGGGATGGGTACCATGCAGTATTACTTGAAAGGGTCTGCGTTGGCTCACGCAACCTCACCAAACCTCTCAGCCCCAAGAGTGTCCACCCTTATGTCTCAATCAGCTGTGGGTCTAGATATGGTCAATCCAGGTTGCATCACAGCCCCTGAACGATTTTTGAAAGAATTTCTCTCTCTTTCATTGTCTTTGTTTCACGGGTTTTGAAAAGTAATTTATTTTTATAATGGGGTTTAGCTGCTTTTCACGCCTGTGTTTAGGCCGCTTTACACTCCCTTGACTCACTTACAGAGAGATATCAATACATAGGTTTGAAGTTTCTTACTAGTCAGATATATTCTTGTGCGGTGAATAGGGGGTGTTGAGGCCAGTTCACTGAGCAAGGAGTAGGTCTTGTCTACTACATATTGGGCTTATGGAACGGTAACTGAGCTAATTTGAAACCCTTGTTTTATGCATCACCCCACCTCACCTTTCCCGTTCAGCAGCCATAGTGTGTTTTCTGAACGTGTGACTCTGTTCTGTTTTGTAATTCAGTTCAAGTGCAGCGGTTTTTACATTCCCTCTATAAGTAATATCTTATGATCAGTGTCTATTTCTGTGTGACTTATTTCACTTAGAATTGTCGTACCTAAATCCTCTCATCGTGCTGCTACTAGCCTTATGACGTGGATTTCATGGCTGAGTGATATTCCATTGTACATGAGGACCACAACTTCGTTATCCACTTTTCTCTTTCCTAGGATATTTAAGGTGTAATGAAGTGGGGGATCTTGAGCGGGCCTAAACTTTGGGGTGCATGTGTCTTGCTGATTTTTAGTTTTCCCAATTTGTACGCCCATCAGGGGAAGTGCCCTATGCTCTCCAAGCTGTGTTTTTTTAGATGTTTCAGGACACACCGTACACTTCTCCAGAGTGGCTGTTGGCAATTTACATCCCGCCCATCAGCGTAGCAAGGCTCCCATTTCTCCATGGCGGGTCCTGCATTTTTGGTTTGGACACTTTTTTCCGCATGGTCCTTTTGCCCGCTGGGAAGCGAGACTTCTTTGGAGCGCTGATTTGCCTTTCCAGGTTGCTTGGTTGGCCAAAAAGGGCGTATGCGTTTTTTCCTGAATTCAGGAAAAAACGCATACGCCCTTTTTGGCCAAGGGCATCATTGTCCACGTTTTGCCGCTTTTCATGTGCTTTCAAGGCGATTCGAATCTACCTCCTGAAATCTGTTTCCTGCAATTCTGCCTTGCTTTCAAAGCCTCTTCGTTGCCTTCCCTCAATATATTTGTGGACGAGAGTTTTCATTTATAACTCTGCAGGTTTGTGAATTGCAGTGCCCCTGCGCTCCATTTTTCCAGTCGCTTTTCTGGAAGCTGGCCGCAAAAGTGCAGGATTGCTTCAGACCCTCTTCTGGATCTGGGGGGCAGGCTGAGCTTGTGCTTAATTCTTCTTCCTGATGGGAAAATAGAGTGACCGGTGCCTGTCCCAACCCCTAGAGCTAGTCTCTCATTGGTTCCCCCTCTTCCCGTTCATCCTCAGGACAAATTGCAACCTGTACGGAACAGGAGGTTAAACGTGCTGATTCTCCAAGGAGGGAGATGGCTAGTAAAGCGGCTGGAATGGCGAACCCGAGCACAAGGAGATGATAAATGAGGTGCGTTTTAGAAACCTTTCCCTATCACACGGTGTACCATCTTCTGGGTTTCTCATGCATGTTTTCGACGTAGGAAGATGACCTTGAACCTGGAGATTTGGGACCATGGGATGGGTACCATGCAGTATTACTTTAAAGGGTCTGCATTGGCTCACAGAACCTCACCAAAACTCTCAGCCCCAAGAGTGTCCACCCTTATGTCTCAATCAGGTGTGGGTCTAGATATGGTCAATCCAGGTTGCATCACAGCCCCTGAACGAATTTTGTAAGAATATCTCTCTTTTTCACTGTCTTTGTTTCACGGGTTTTGAAAAGTAATTTATTTTTATAATGGGGTTTAGCTGCTTTTCACGGCTGTGTTTATGCCGCTTTACACCCCCTTGACTCACTTACAGAGCGATATCAATACATAGGTTTGAAGATTCTTACTAGTCAGATATATTCTTCTGCGGTGAATAGGGGGTGTTGAGTCCAGTTCACTGAGCAAGGAGTAGGTCTTGTCTACTACATATTGGGTTTATGGAACGGTATCGGAGCTAATTTGAAACCCTTGTTTTATGCATCACCCCACCTCACCTTTCCCGTTCAGCAGCCATAGTGTGTTTTCTAAACGTGTGACTCTGTTCTGTTTTGTAATTCAGTTCAAGTGTAGCGGTTTTTACATTCCCTCTATAAGTGATATCTTATGATAATTGTCTTTTTCTGTGTGACTTATTTCACTTAGAATCGACGTACCTAAATCCACTCATCGTGCTGCTACTAGCCTTATGACGTGGATTTCATGGCTGAGTGATATTCCATTGTACATGAGGACCACAACTTCTTTATCCACTTTTCTCTTTCCTAGGATATTTAAGGTGTAATGAAGTGGGGGTTCTTGTCAACAGAGCAGCCCTAAACTTTGGGGTGCCTGTGTCTTGGTGATTTTTAGTTTTCCCAATTTATACGCCCATGAGTGGAAGTGCCCTATGCTCTCCAAGCTGTGTTTTTTTAGATGTTTCAGGACACACCGTACACTTCTCCAGAGTGGCTGTCGGCAATTTACATCCCGCCCATCAGCGTAGCAAGGCTCCCATTTCTCCATGGCGGGTCCTGCATTTTTGGTTTGGACACTTTTTTCCGCATGGTCCTTTTGCCCGCTGGGAAGCGAGACTTCTTTGGAGCGCTGATTTGCCTTTCCAGGTTGCTTGGTTGGCCAAAAAGGGCGTATGCGTTTTTTCCTGAATTCAGGAAAAAACGCATACGCCCTTTTTGGCCAAGGGCATCATTGTCCACGTTTTGCCGCTTTTCATGTGCTTTCAAGGCGATTCGAATCTACCTCCTGAAATCTGTTTCCTGCAATTCTGCCTTGCTTTCAAAGCCTCTTCGTTGCCTTCCCTCAATATATTTGTGGACGAGAGTTATCATTTATAACTCTGCAGGTTTGTGAATTGCAGTGCCCCTGAGCTCCATTTTTCCAGTCGCTCTTTTGGGAGCTGGCCGCAAAAGTGCAGGATTGCTTCAGGCCCTCTTCTGGTTCTGGGGCGCAGGCTGAGCTTGTGGTTAATTCTTCTTCCTGATGGGAAAATAGAGTGACCTGTGCCTGTCCCAACCCCTAGAGCTAGTCTCTCATTGGTTCCCCCTCTTCCCGTTCATCCTCAGGACAAATTGCAACCTGTATGGAACAGGAGGTTAAAGGTGCTGATTCTCCAAGGAGGGAGATGGCTAGTAAAGCGGCGGGAATGGCGAACCCGAGCACAAGGAGATGAGAAATGAGGTGCGTTTTAGAAACCTTTCCCGATCACACGGTGTACCATCTTCTGGGTTACTCATGCATGTTTTCGACGTAGGAAGATGCCCTTGAACCTGGAGATTTGCGACCCATGGGATGGGTACCATGCAGTATTACTTTAAAGGGTCTGCGTTGGCTCACGCAACCTCACCAAACCTCTCAGCCCCAAGAGTGTCCACGCTTATGTCTCAATCAGCTGTGTGTCTAGATATGGTCAATCCAGGTTGCATCACAGCCCCTGAACGAATTTTGTAAGAATTTCTCTCTCTTTCACTGTCTTTGTTTCACGGGTTTTGAAAAGTAATTTATTTTTATAATGGGGTTTAACTGCTTTTCACGGCTGTGTTTATACCGCTTTACACCCCCTTGCCTCACTTACAGAGAGATATCAATACATAGGTTTGAAGATTCTTACTAGTCAGATATATTCTTGTGCGGTGAATAGGGGGTGTTGAGGCCAGTTCACTGAGCAAGGAGTAGGGCTTGTCTACTACATATTGGGTTTATGGAACGGTATCTGAGCTAATTTGAAACCCTTGTTTTATGCATCACCCCACCTCACCTTTCCCGTTCAGCAGCCATAGTGTGTTTTCTGAACGTGTGACTCTGTTCTGTTTTGTAATTCAGTTCAAGTGTAGCGGTTTTTACATTCCCTCTATAAGTGATATCTTATGATAAGTGTCTTTTTCTGTGTGACTAAGAATCGTCGTACCTAAATCCACTCATCGTGCTGCTACTAGCCTTATGACGTGGATTTCATGGCTGAGTGATATTCCATTGTACATGAGGACCACAACTTCTTTATCCATTTTTCTCTTTCCTAGGATATTTAAGGTGTAATGAAGTGGGGGTTCTTGTCAACAGAGCAGCCCTAAACTTTGGGGTGCCTGTGTCTTGCTGATTTTTAGTTTTCCCAATTTATACGCCCATGAGTGGAAGTGCCCTATGCTCTCCAAGCTGTGTTTTTTAGATGTTTCAGGACACACCGTACACTTCTCCAGAGTGGCTGTTGGCAATTTACATCCCGCCCATCAGCGTAGCAAGGCTCCCATTTCTCCATGGCCGGTCCTGCATTTCTGGTTTGGACACTTTTTTCCGCATGGCCCTTTTGCCCGCTGGGAAGCGAGACTTCTTTGGAGCGCTGATTTGCCTTTCCAGGTTGCTTGGTGGGCCAAAAAGGGCATATGCGTTTTTTCCTGAATATATTCAGGAAAAAACGCATACGCCCTTTTTGGCCAAGGGCATCATTGTCCCCGTTTTGCCGCTTTTCATGAGCTTTCAAGGCGATTCGAATCTACCTCCTGAAATCTGTTTCCTGCAATTCTGCCTTGCTTTCAAAGCCTCTTCGTTGCCTTCCCTCAATATATTTGTGGACGAGAGTTTTCATTTATAACTCTGCAGGTTTGTGAATTGCAGTGCCCCTGCGCTCCATTTTTCCAGTCGCTTTTTTGGGAGCTGGCCGCAAAAGTGCAGGATTGCTTCAGGCCCTCTTCTGGTTCTGGGGGCAGGCTGAGCTGGTGGTTAATTCTTCTTCCTGATGGGAAAATAGAGTGACCTGTGCCTGTCCCAACCCCTAGAGCTAGTCTCTCAATGGTTCCCCCTCTTCCCGTTCATCCTCAGGACAAATTGCAACCTGTACGGAACAGGAGGTTAAAGGTGCTGATTCTCCAAGGAGGGAGATGCCTAGTAAAGCGGCTGGAATGGCGAACCCGAGCACAAGGAGATGAGAAATGAGGTGCGTTTTAGAAACCTTTCCCGATCACACGGTGTACCATCTTCTGGGTTTCTCATGCATGTTTTCGACGTAGGAAGATGCCCTTGAACCTGGAGATTTGGGACCCATGGGATGGGTTCCATGCAGTATTACTTTAAAGGGTCTGCATTGGCTCACGCAACCTCACCAAACCTCTCAGCCCCAAGAGTGTCCACCCTTATGTCTCAATCAGGTGTGGGTCTAGATATGGTCAATCCAGGTTGCATCACAGCCCGTGAACGAATTTTGTAAGAATATCTCTCTTTTTCACTGTCTTTGTTTCACGGGTTTTGAAAAGTAATTTATTTTTATAATGGGGTTTAGCTGCTTTTCACGGCTGTGTTTATGCCGCTTTACACCCCCTTGACTCACTTACAGAGCGATATCAATACATAGGTTTGAAGATTCTTACTAGTCAGATATATTCTTCTGCGGTGAATAGGGGGTGTTGAGTCCAGTTCACTGAGCAAGGAGTAGGTCTTGTCTACTACATATTGGGTTTATGGAACGGTATCGGAGCTAATTTGAAACCCTTGTTTTATGCATCACCCCACCTCACCTTTCCCGTTCAGCAGCCATAGTGTGTTTTCTAAACGTGTGACTCTGTTCTGTTTTGTAATTCAGTTCAAGTGTAGCGGTTTTTACATTCCCTCTATAAGTGATATCTTATGATAATTGTCTTTTTCTGTGTGACTTATTTCACTTAGAATCGACGTACCTAAATCCACTCATCGTGCTGCTACTAGCCTTATGACGTGGATTTCATGGCTGAGTGATATTCCATTGTACATGAGGACCACAACTTCTTTATCCACTTTTCTCTTTCCTAGGATATTTAAGGTGTAATGAAGTGGGGGTTCTTGTCAACAGAGCAGCCCTAAACTTTGGGGTGCCTGTGTCTTGGTGATTTTTAGTTTTCCCAATTTATACGCCCATGAGTGGAAGTGCCCTATGCTCTCCAAGCTGTGTTTTTTTAGATGTTTCAGGACACACCGTACACTTCTCCAGAGTGGCTGTTGGCAATTTACATCCCGCCCATCAGCGTAGCAAGGCTCCCATTTCTCCATGGCGGGTCCTGCATTTTTGGTTTGGACACTTTTTTCCGCATGGTCCTTTTGCCCGCTGGGAAGCGAGACTTCTTTGGAGCGCTGATTTGCCTTTCCAGGTTGCTTGGTTGGCCAAAAAGGGCGTATGCGTTTTTTCCTGAATTCAGGAAAAAACGCATACGCCCTTTTTGGCCAAGGGCATCATTGTCCACGTTTTGCCGCTTTTCATGTGCTTTCAAGGCGATTCGAATCTACCTCCTGAAATCTGTTTCCTGCAATTCTGCCTTGCTTTCAAAGCCTCTTCGTTGCCTTCCCTCAATATATTTGTGGACGAGAGTTATCATTTATAACTCTGCAGGTTTGTGAATTGCAGTGCCCCTGAGCTCCATTTTTCCAGTCGCTCTTTTGGGAGCTGGCCGCAAAAGTGCAGGATTGCTTCAGGCCCTCTTCTGGTTCTGGGGCGCAGGCTGAGCTTGTGGTTAATTCTTCTTCCTGATGGGAAAATAGAGTGACCTGTGCCTGTCCCAACCCCTAGAGCTAGTCTCTCATTGGTTCCCCCTCTTCCCGTTCATCCTCAGGACAAATTGCAACCTGTATGGAACAGGAGGTTAAAGGTGCTGATTCTCCAAGGAGGGAGATGGCTAGTAAAGCGGCGGGAATGGCGAACCCGAGCACAAGGAGATGAGAAATGAGGTGCGTTTTAGAAACCTTTCCCGATCACACGGTGTACCATCTTCTGGGTTACTCATGCATGTTTTCGACGTAGGAAGATGCCCTTGAACCTGGAGATTTGCGACCCATGGGATGGGTACCATGCAGTATTACTTTAAAGGGTCTGCGTTGGCTCACGCAACCTCACCAAACCTCTCAGCCCCAAGAGTGTCCACGCTTATGTCTCAATCAGCTGTGTGTCTAGATATGGTCAATCCAGGTTGCATCACAGCCCCTGAACGAATTTTGTAAGAATTTCTCTCTCTTTCACTGTCTTTGTTTCACGGGTTTTGAAAAGTAATTTATTTTTATAATGGGGTTTAACTGCTTTTCACGGCTGTGTTTATACCGCTTTACACCCCCTTGCCTCACTTACAGAGAGATATCAATACATAGGTTTGAAGATTCTTACTAGTCAGATATATTCTTGTGCGGTGAATAGGGGGTGTTGAGGCCAGTTCACTGAGCAAGGAGTAGGGCTTGTCTACTACATATTGGGTTTATGGAACGGAATCTGAGCTAATTTGAAACCCTTGTTTTATGCATCACCCCACCTCACCTTTCCCGTTCAGCAGCCATAGTGTGTTTTCTGAACGTGTGACTCTGTTCTGTTTTGTAATTCAGTTCAAGTGTAGCGGTTTTTACATTCCCTCTATAAGTGATATCTTATGATAAGTGTCTTTTTCTGTGTGACTAAGAATCGTCGTACCTAAATCCACTCATCGTGCTGCTACTAGCCTTATGACGTGGATTTCATGGCTGAGTGATATTCCATTGTACATGAGGACCACAACTTCTTTATCCATTTTTCTCTTTCCTAGGATATTTAAGGTGTAATGAAGTGGGGGTTCTTGTCAACAGAGCAGCCCTAAACTTTGGGGTGCCTGTGTCTTGCTGATTTTTAGTTTTCCCAATTTATACGCCCATGAGTGGAAGTGCCCTATGCTCTCCAAGCTGTGTTTTTTAGATGTTTCAGGACACAACGTACACTTCTCCAGAGTGGCTGTTGGCAATTTACATCCCGCCCATCAGCGTAGCAAGGCTCCCATTTCTCCATGGCCGGTCCTGCATTTCTGGTTTGGACACTTTTTTCCGCATGGCCCTTTTGCCCGCTGGGAAGCGAGACTTCTTTGGAGCGCTGATTTGCCTTTCCAGGTTGCTTGGTGGGCCAAAAAGGGCGTATGCGTTTTTTCCTGAATATATTCAGGAAAAAACGCATACGCCCTTTTTGGCCAAGGGCATCATTGTCCCCGTTTTGCCGCTTTTCATGAGCTTTCAAGGCGATTCGAATCTACCTCCTGAAATCTGTTTCCTGCAATTCTGCCTTGCTTTCAAAGCCTCTTCGTTGCCTTCCCTCAATATATTTGTGGACGAGAGTTTTCATTTATAACTCTGCAGGTTTGTGAATTGCAGTGCCCCTGCGCTCCATTTTTCCAGTCGCTTTTTTGGGAGCTGGCCGCAAAAGTGCAGGATTGCTTCAGGCCCTCTTCTGGTTCTGGGGGCAGGCTGAGCTGGTGGTTAATTCTTCTTCCTGATGGGAAAATAGAGTGACCTGTGCCTGTCCCAACCCCTAGAGCTAGTCTCTCAATGGTTCCCCCTCTTCCCGTTCATCCTCAGGACAAATTGCAACCTGTACGGAACAGGAGGTTAAAGGTGCTGATTCTCCAAGGAGGGAGATGCCTAGTAAAGCGGCTGGAATGGCGAACCCGAGCACAAGGAGATGAGAAATGAGGTGCGTTTTAGAAACCTTTCCCGATCACACGGTGTACCATCTTCTGGGTTTCTCATGCATGTTTTCGACGTAGGAAGATGCCCTTGAACCTGGAGATTTGGGACCCATGGGATGGGTTCCATGCAGTATTACTTTAAAGGGTCTGCATTGGCTCACGCAACCTCACCAAACCTCTCAGCCCCAAGAGTGTCCACCCTTATGTCTCAATCAGGTGTGGGTCTAGATATGGTCAATCCAGGTTGCATCACAGCCCCTGAACGAATTTTGTAAGAATATCTCTCTTTTTCACTGTCTTTGTTTCACGGGTTTTGAAAAGTAATTTATTTTTATAATGGGGTTTAGCTGCTTTTCACGGCTGTGTTTATGCCGCTTTACACCCCCTTGACTCACTTACAGAGCGATATCAATACATAGGTTTGAAGATTCTTACTAGTCAGATATATTCTTCTGCGGTGAATAGGGGGTGTTGAGTCCAGTTCACTGAGCAAGGAGTAGGTCTTGTCTACTACATATTGGGTTTATGGAACGGTATCTGAGCTAATTTGAAACCCTTGTTTTATGCATCACCCCACCTCACCTTTCCCGTTCAGCAGCCATAGTGTGTTTTCTAAACGTGTGACTCTGTTCTGTTTTGTAATTCAGTTCAAGTGTAGCGGTTTTTACATTCCCTCTATAAGTGATATCTTATGATAATTGTCTTTTTCTGTGTGACTTATTTCACTTAGAATCGACGTACCTAAATCCACTCATCGTGCTGCTACTAGCCTTATGACGTGGATTTCATGGCTGAGTGATATTCCATTGTACATGAGGACCACAACTTCTTTATCCACTTTTCTCTTTCCTAGGATATTTAAGGTGTAATGAAGTGGGGGTTCTTGTCAACAGAGCAGCCCTAAACTTTGGGGTGCCTGTGTCTTGGTGATTTTTAGTTTTCCCAATTTATACGCCCATGAGTGGAAGTGCCCTATGCTCTCCAAGCTGTGTTTTTTTAGATGTTTCAGGACACACCGTACACTTCTCCAGAGTGGCTGTTGGCAATTTACATCCCGCCCATCAGCGTAGCAAGGCTCCCATTTCTCCATGGCGGGTCCTGCATTTTTGGTTTGGACACTTTTTTCCGCATGGCCCTTTTGCCCGCTGGGAAGCGAGACTTCTTTTGAGCGCTGATTTGCCTTTCCAGGTTGCTTGGTTGGCCAAAAAGGGCGTATGCGTTTTTTCCTGAATATATTCAGGAAAAAACGCATACGCCCTTTTTGGCCAAGGGCATCATTGTCCCCGTTTTGCCGCTTTTCATGTGCTTTCAAGGCGATTCGAATCTACCTCCTGAAATCTGTTTCCTGCAATTCTGCCTTGCTTTCAAAGCCTCTTCGTTGCCTTCCCTCAATATATTTGTGGGCGAGAGTTATCATTTATAACTCTGCAGGTTTGTGAATTGCAGTGCCCCTGAGCTCCATTTTTCCAGTCGCTCTTTTGGGAGCTGGCCGCAAAAGTGCAGGATTGCTTCAGGCCCTCTTCTGGTTCTGGGGCGCAGGATGAGCTTGTGGTTAATTCTTCTTCCTGATGGGAAAATAGAGTGACCTGTGCCTGTCCCAACCCCTAGAGCTAGTCTCTCATTGGTTCCCCCTCTTCCCGTTCATCCTCAGGACAAATTGCAACCTGTATGGAACAGGAGGTTAAAGGTGCTGATTCTCCAAGGAGGGAGATGGCTAGTAAAGCGGCGGGAATGGCGAACCCGAGCACAAGGAGATGAGAAATGAGGTGCGTTTTAGAAACCTTTCCCGATCACACGGTGTACCATCTTCTGGGTTACTCATGCATGTTTTCGACGTAGGAAGATGCCCTTGAACCTGGAGATTTGCGACCCATGGGATGGGTACCATGCAGTATTACTTTAAAGGGTCTGCGTTGGCTCACGCAACCTCACCAAACCTCTCAGCCCCAAGAGTGTCCACGCTTATGTCTCAATCAGCTGTGTGTCTAGATATGGTCAATCCAGGTTGCATCACAGCCCCTGAACGAATTTTGTAAGAATTTCTCTCTCTTTCACTGTCTTTGTTTCACGGGTTTTGAAAAGTAATTTATTTTTATAATGGGGTTTAACTGGTTTTCACGGCTGTGTTTATACCGCTTTACACCCCCTTGCCTCACTTACAGAGAGATATCAACACATAGGTTTGAAGATTCTTACTAGTCAGATATATTCTTGTGCGGTGAATAGGGGGTGTTGAGGCCAGTTCACTGAGCAAGGAGTAGGGCTTGTCTACTACATATTGGGTTTATGGTACGGTATCTGAGCTAATTTGAAACCCTTGTTTTATGCATCACCCCACCTCACTTTTCCCGTTCAGCAGCCATAGTGTGTTTTCTGAACGTGTGACTCTGTTCTGTTTTGTAATTCAGTTCAAGTGTAGCGGTTTTTACATTCCCTCTATAAGTGATATCTTATGATAAGTGTCTTTTTCTGTGTGACTAAGAATCGTCGTACCTAAATCCACTCATCGTGCTGCTACTAGCCTTATGACGTGGATTTCATGGCTGAGTGCTATTCCATTATACATGAGGACCACAACTTCGTTATCCACTTTTCTCTTTCCTAGGATATTTAAGGTGTAATGAAGTGGGGGTTCTTGTCAACAGAGCAGCCCTAAACTTTGGGGTGCCTGTGTCTTGCTGATTTTTCGTTTTCCCAATTTATACGCCCATGAGTGGAAGTGCCCTATGCTCTCCAAGCTGTGTTTTTTAGATGTTTCAGGACACACCGTACACTTCTCCAGAGTGGCTGTTGGCAATTTACATCCCGCCCATCAGCGTAGCAAGGCTCCCATTTCTCCATGGCCGGTCCTGCATTTCTGGTTTGGACACTTTTTTCCGCATGGCCCTTTTGCCCGCTGGGAAGCGAGACTTCTTTGGAGCGCTGATTTGCCTTTCCAGGTTGCTTGGTTGGCCAAAAAGGGCGTATGCGTTTTTTCCTGAATATATTCAGGAAAAAACGCATACGCCCTTTTTGGCAAAGGGCATCATTGTCCACGTTTTGCCGCTTTTCATGTGCTTTCAAGGCGATTCGAATCTACCTCCTGAAATCTGTTTCCTGCAATTCTGCCTTGCTTTCAAAGCCTCTTCGTTGCCTTCCCTCAATATATTTGTGGACGAGAGTTATCATTTATAACTCTGCAGGTTTGTGAATTGCAGTGCCCCCGAGCTCCATTTTTCCATTCGCTTTTCTGGGAGCTGGCCGCAAAAGTGCAGGATTGCTTCAGGCCCTCTTCTGGTTCTGGGGGGCAGGCTGAGCTTGTGGTTAATTCTTCTTCCTGATGGGAAAGTAGAGTGACCTGTGCCTGTCCCAATCCCTAGAGCTAGTCTCTCATTGGTTCCCCCTCTTCCCGTACATCCTCAGGACAAATTGCAACCTGTACGGAACAGGAGGTTAAAGGTGCTGATTCTCCAAGGAGGGAGATGGATAGTAAAGCGGCTGGAATGGCGAACCCGAGCACAAGGAGATGAGAAATGAGGTGCGTTTTAGAAACCTTTCCCGATCACACGGTGTACCATCTTCTGGGTTTCTCATGCATGTTTTCGACGTAGGAAGATGCCCTTGAACCTGGAGATTTGGGACCCATGGGATGGGTACCATGCAGTATTACTTTAAAGGGTCTGCGTTGGCTCACGGAACCTCACCAAACCTCTCAGCCCCAAGAGTGTCCACCCTTATGTCTCAATCAGCTGTGGGTCTAGATATGGTCAATCCAGGTTGCATCACAGCCCCTGAACGAATTTTGTAAGAATTTCTCTCTCTTTCACTGTCTTTGTTTCACGGGTTTTGAAAAGTAATTTATTTTTATAATGGGGTTTAGCTGCTTTTCACGGCTGTGTTTATGCCGCTCTACACCCCCTTGACTCACTTACAGAGAGATATCAATACATAGGTTTGAAGATTCTTACTAGTCAGATATATTCTTGTGCGGTGAATAGGGGGTGTTGAGTCCAGTTCACTGAGCAAGGAGTAGGTCTTGTCTACTACATATTGGGTTTATGGAACGGTATCGGAGCTAATTTGAAACCCTTGTTTTATGCATCACCCCACCTCACCGTTCCCGTTCAGCAGCCATAGTGTGTTTTCTGAACGTGTGACTCTGTTCTGTTTTGTAATTCAGTTCAAGTGTAGCGGTTTTTACATTCCCTCTATAAGTGATATCTTATGATAAGTGTCTTTTCCTGTGTGACTTATTTCACTTAGAATCGTCGTAGCTAAATCCACTCATCGTACTGCTACTAGCCTTATGACGTGGATTTCATGGCTGAGTGATATTCCATTGTACATGAGGACCACAACTTCGTTATCCACTTTTCTCTTTCCTAGGATATTTAAGGTGTAATGAAGTGGGGGTTCTTGTCAACAGAGCAGCCCTAAACTTTGGGGTGCCTGTGTCTTGCTGATTTTTCGTTTTCCCAATTTATACGCCCATGAGTGGAAGTGCCCTATGCTCTCCAAGCTGTGCTTTTTAGATGTTTCAGGACACACCGTACACTTCTCCAGAGTGGCTGTTGGCAATTTACATACCGCCCATCTGCGTAGCAAGGCTCCCATTTCTCCATGGCCGTTCCTGCATTTCTGGTTTGGACACTTTTTTCCGCATGGCCCTTTTGCCCGCTGGGAAGCGAGACTTCTTTGGAGCGCTGATTTGCCTTTCCAGGTTGCTTGGTTGGCCAAAAAGGGCGTATGCGTTTTTTCCTGAATATATTCAGGAAAAAACGCATACGCCCCTTTTGGCCAAGGGCATCATTGTCCACGTTTTGCCGCTTTTCATGTGCTTTCAAGGCGATTCGAATCTACCTCCTGAAATCTGTTTCCTGCAATTCTGCCTTGCTTTCAAAGCCTCTTCGTTGCCTTCCCTCAATATATTTGTGGACGAGAGTTATCATTTATAACTCTGCAGGTTTGTGAATTGCAGTGCCCCCGAGCTCCATTTTTCCATTCGCTTTTCTGGGAGCTGGCCGCAAAAGTGCAGGATTGCTTCAGGCCCTCTTCTGGTTCTGGGGGGCAGGCTGAGCTTGTGGTTAATTCTTCTTCCTGATGGGAAAATAGAGTGACCTGTGCCTGTCCCAATCCCTAGAGCTAGTCTCTCATTGGTTCCCCCTCTTCCCGTACATCCTCAGGAAAAATTGCAACCTGTACGGAACAGGAGGTTAAAGGTGCTGATTCTCCAAGGAGGGAGATGGCTAGTAAAGCGGCTGGAATGGCGAACCCGAGCACAAGGAGATGAGAAATGAGGTGCGTTTTAGAAACCTTTCCCGATCACACGGTGTACCATCTTCTGGGTTTCTCATGCATGTTTTCGACGTAGGAAGATGCCCTTGAACCTGGAGATTTGGGACCCATGGGATGGGTACCATGCCGTATTACTTTAAAGGGTCTGCGTT
This sequence comes from Balaenoptera acutorostrata, assembly GCF_949987535.1. Taxonomy (NCBI): domain Eukaryota; kingdom Metazoa; phylum Chordata; class Mammalia; order Artiodactyla; family Balaenopteridae; genus Balaenoptera; species Balaenoptera acutorostrata. The sequence goes on along the minus strand of NW_026645873.1, from coordinate 8,531 downwards.
GGCTCACGGAACCTCACCAAACCTCTCAGCCCCAAGAGTGTCCACCCTTATGTCTCAATCAGCTGTGGGTCTAGATATGGTCAATCCAGGTTGCATCACAGCCCCTGAACGAATTTTATAAGAATTTCTCTCTCTTTCACTGTCTTTGTTTCACGGGATTTGAAAAGTAATTTATTTTTATAATGGGGTTTAGCTGCTTTTCACGGCTGTGTTTATGCCGCTTTACACCCCCTTGACTCACTTACAGAGAGATATCAATACATAGGTTTGAAGATTCTTACTAGTCAGATATATTCTTGTGCGGTGAATAGGGGGTGTTGAGTCCAGTTCACTGAGCAAGGAGTAGGTCTTGTCTACTACATATTGGGTTTATGGAACGGTGTCGGAGCTAATTTGAAACCCTTGTTTTATGCATCACCCCACCTCACCGTTCCCGTTCAGCAGCCATAGTGTGTTTTCTGAACGTGTGATTCTGTTCTGTTTTGTAATTCAGTTCAAGTGTAGCGGTTTTTACATTCCCTCTATAAGTGATATCTTATGATAAGTGTCTTTTTCTGTGTGACTAAGAATCGTCGTACCTAAATCCACTCATCGTGCTGCTACTAGCCTTATGACGTGGATTTCATGGCTGAGTGATATTCCATTGTACATGAGGACCACAACTTCGTTATCCACTTTTCTCTTTCCTAGGATATTTAAGGTGTAATGAAGTGGGGGTTCTTGTCAACAGAGCAGCCCTAAACTTTGGGGTGCCTGTGTCTTGCTGATTTTTAGTTTTCCCAATTTATACGCCCATGAGTGGAAGTGCCCTATGCTCTCCAAGCTGTGTTTTTTAGATGTTTCAGGACACACCGTACACTTCTCCAGAGTGGCTGTTGGCAATTTACATCCCGCCCATCAGCGTAGTAAGGCTCCCATTTCTCCATGGCCGGTCCTGCATTTCTGGTTTGGACACTTTTTTCCGCATGGCCCTTTTGCCCGCTGGGAAGCGAGACTTCTTTGGAGCGCTGATTTGCCTTTCCAGGTTGCTTGGTTGGCCAAAAAGGGCGTATGCGTTTTTCCCTGAATATATTCAGGAAAAAACGCATACGCCCTTTTTGGCCAAGGGCATCATTGTCCCCGTTTTGCCGCTTTTCATGAGCTTTCAAGGCGATTCGAATCTACCTCCTGAAATCTGTTTCCTGCAATTCTGCCTTGCTTTCAAAGCCTCTTCGTTGCCTTCCCTCAATATATTTGTGGACGAGAGTTTTCATTTATAACTCTGCAGGTTTGTGAATTGCAGTGCCCCTGCGCTCCATTTTTCCAGTCGCTTTTTTGGGAGCTGGCCGCAAAAGTGCAGGATTGCTTCAGGCCCTCTTCTGGTTCTGGGGGCAGGCTGAGCTGGTGGTTAATTCTTCTTCCTGATGGGAAAATAGAGTGACCTGTGCCTGTCCCAACCCCTAGAGCTAGTCTCTCAATGGTTCCCCCTCTTCCCGTTCATCCTCAGGACAAATTGCAACCTGTACGGAACAGGAGGTTAAAGGTGCTGATTCTCCAAGGAGGGAGATGCCTAGTAAAGCGGCTGGAATGGCGAACCCGAGCACAAGGAGATGAGAAATGAGGTGCGTTTTAGAAACCTTTCCCGATCACACGGTGTACCATCTTCTGGGTTTCTCATGCATGTTTTCGACGTAGGAAGATGCCCTTGAACCTGGAGATTTGGGACCCATGGGATGGGTACCATGCCGTATTACTTTAAAGGGTCTGCGTTGGCTCACGGAACCTCACCAAACCTCTCAGCCCCAAGAGTGTCCACCCTTATGTCTCAATCAGCTGTGGGTCTAGATATGGTCAATCCAGGTTGCATCACAGCCCCTGAACGAATTTTGTAAGAATTTCTCTCTCTTTCACTGTCTTTGTTTCATGGGATTTGAAAAGTAATTTATTTTTATAATGGGGTTTAGCTGCTTTTCACGGCTGTGTTTATGCCGCTTTACACCCCCTTGACTCACTTACAGAGAGATATCAATACATAGGTTTGAAGATTCTTAGTAGTCAGATATATTCTTGTGCGGTGAATAGGGGGTGTTGAGTCCAGTTCACTGAGCAAGGAGTAGGTCTTGTCTACTACATATTGGGTTTATGGAACGGTATCGGAGCTAATTTGAAACCCTTGTTTTATGCATCACCCCACCTCACCGTTCCCGTTCAGCAGCCATAGTGTGTTTTCTGAACGTGTGACTCTGTTCTGTTTTGTAATTCAGTTCAAGTGTAGCGGTTTTTACATTCCCTCTATAAGTGATATCTTATGATAAGTGTCTTTTTCTGTGTGACTAAGAATCGTCGTACCTAAATCCACTCATCGTGCTGCTACTAGCCTTATGACGTGGATTTCATGGCTGAGTGATATTCCATTGTACATGAGGACCACAACTTCGTTATCCACTTTTCTCTTTCCTAGGATATTTAAGGTGTAATGAAGTGGGGGTTCTTGTCAACAGAGCAGCCCTAAACTTTGGGGTGCCTGTGTCTTGCTGATTTTTAGTTTTCCCAATTTATACGCCCATGAGTGGAAGTGCCCTATGCTCTCCAAGCTGTGTTTTTTAGATGTTTCAGGACACACCGTACACTTCTCCAGAGTGGCTGTTGGCAATTTACATCCCGCCCATCAGCGTAGCAAGGCTCCCATTTCTCCATGGCCGGTCCTGCATTTCTGGTTTGGACACTTTTTTCCGCATGGCCCTTTTGCCCGCTGGGAAGCGAGACTTCTTTGGAGCGCTGATTTGCCTTTCCAGGTTGCTTGGTTGGCCAAAAAGGGCGTATGCGTTTTTTCCTGAATATATTCAGGAAAAAACGCATACGCCCTTTTTGGCCAAGGGCATCATTGTCCCCGTTTTGCCGCTTTTCATGAGCTTTCAAGGCGATTCGAATCTACCTCCTGAAATCTGTTTCCTGCAATTCTGCCTTGCTTTCAAAGCCTCTTCGTTGCCTTCCCTCAATATATTTGTGGACGAGAGTTTTCATTTATAACTCTGCAGGTTTGTGAATTGCAGTGCCCCTGCGCTCCATTTTTCCAGTCGCTTTTTTGGGAGCTGGCCGCAAAAGTGCAGGATTGCTTCAGGCCCTCTTCTGGTTCTGGGGGCAGGCTGAGCTGGTGGTTAATTCTTCTTCCTGATGGGAAAATAGAGTGACCTGTGCCTGTCCCAACACCTACAGCTAGTCTCTCAATGGTTCCCCCTCTTCCCGTTCATCCTCAGGACAAATTGCAACCTGTACGGAACAGGAGGTTAAAGGTGCTGATTCTCCAAGGAGGGAGATGCCTAGTAAAGCGGCTGGAATGGCGAACCCGAGCACAAGGAGATGAGAAATGAGGTGCGTTTTAGAAACCTTTCCCGATCACACGGTGTACCATCTTCTGGGTTTCTCATGCATGTTTTCGACGTAGGAAGATGCCCTTGAACCTGGAGATTTGGGACCCATGGGATGGGTTCCATGCAGTATTACTTTAAAGGGTCTGCATTGGCTGACGCAACCTCACCAAACCTCTCAGCCCCAAGAGTGTCCACCCTTATGTCTCAATCAGGTGTGGGTCTAGATATGGTCAATCCAGGTTGCATCACAGCCCCTGAACGAATTTTGTAAGAATATCTCTCTTTTTCACTGTCTTTGTTTCACGGGTTTTGAAAAGTAATTTATTTTTATAATGGGGTTTAGCTGCTTTTCACGGCTGTGTTTATGCCGCTTTACACCCCCTTGACTCACTTACAGAGCGATATCAATACATAGGTTTGAAGATTCTTACTAGTCAGATATATTCTTCTGCGGTGAATAGGGGGTGTTGAGTCCAGTTCACTGAGCAAGGAGTAGGTCTTGTCTACTACATATTGGGTTTATGGAACGGTATCGGAGCTAATTTGAAACCCTTGTTTTATGCATCACCCCACCTCACCTTTCCCGTTCAGCAGCCATAGTGTGTTTTCTAAACGTGTGACTCTGTTCTGTTTTGTAATTCAGTTCAAGTGTAGCGGTTTTTACATTCCCTCTATAAGTGATATCTTATGATAATTGTCTTTTTCTGTGTGACTTATTTCACTTAGAATCGACGTACCTAAATCCACTCATCGTGCTGCTACTAGCCTTATGACGTGGATTTCATGGCTGAGTGATATTCCATTGTACATGAGGACCACAACTTCTTTATCCACTTTTCTCTTTCCTAGGATATTTAAGGTGTAATGAAGTGGGGGTTCTTGTCAACAGAGCAGCCCTAAACTTTGGGGTGCCTGTGTCTTGGTGATTTTTAGTTTTCCCAATTTATACGCCCATGAGTGGAAGTGCCCTATGCTCTCCAAGCTGTGTTTTTTTAGATGTTTCAGGACACACCGTACACTTCTCCAGAGTGGCTGTTGGCAATTTACATCCCGCCCATCAGCGTAGCAAGGCTCCCATTTCTCCATGGCGGGTCCTGCATTTTTGGTTTGGACACTTTTTTCCGCATGGCCCTTTTGCCCGCTGGGAAGCGAGACTTCTTTGGAGCGCTGATTGGCCTTTCCAGGTTGCTTGGTTGGCCAAAAAGGGCGTATGCGTTTTTTCCTGAATTCAGGAAAAAACGCATACGCCCTTTTTGGCCAAGGGCATCATTGTCCCCGTTTTGTCGCTTTTCATGTGCTTTCAAGGCGATTCGAATCTACCTCCTGAAATCTGTTTCCTGCAATTCTGCCTTGCTTTCAAAGCCTCTTCGTTGCCTTCCCTCAATATATTTGTGGACGAGAGTTATCATTTATAACTCTGCAGGTTTGTGAATTGCAGTGCCCCTGAGCTCCATTTTTCCAGTCGCTCTTTTGGGAGCTGGCCGCAAAAGTGCAGGATTGCTTCAGGCCCTCTTCTGGTTCTGGGGCGCAGGATGAGCTTGTGGTTAATTCTTCTTCCTGATGGGAAAATAGAGTGACCTGTGCCTGTCCCAACCCCTAGAGCTAGTCTCTCATTGGTTCCCCCTCTTCCCGTTCATCCTCAGGTCAAATTGCAACCTGTATGGAACAGGAGGTTAAAGGTGCTGATTCTCCAAGGAGGGAGATGGCTAGTAAAGCGGCTGGAATGGCGAACCCGAGCACAAGGAGATGAGAAATGAGGTGCGTTTTAGAAACCTTTCCCGATCACACGGTGTACCATCTTCTGGGTTTCTCATGCATGTTTTCGACGTAGGAAGATGCCCTTGAACCTGGAGATTTGGGACCCATGGGATGGGTACCATGCAGTATTACTTTAAAGGGTCTGCGTTGGCTCACGGAACCTCACCAAACCTCTCAGCCCCAAGAGTGTCCACCCTTATGTCTCAATCAGCTGTGGGTCTAGATATGGTCAATCCAGGTTGCATCACAGCCCCTGAACGAATTTTGTAAGAATTTCTCTCTCTTTCACTGTCTTTGTTTCACGGGTTTTGAAAAGTAATTTATTTTTATAATGGGGTTTAGCTGCTTTTCACGGCTGTGTTTATGCCGCTCTACACCCCCTTGACTCACTTACAGAGAGATATCAATACATAGGTTTGAAGATTCTTACTAGTCAGATATATTCTTGTGCGTTGAATAGGGGGTGTTGAGTCCAGTTCACTGAGCAAGGAGTAGGTCTTGTCTACTACATATTGGGTTTATGGAACGGTATCGGAGCTAATTTGAAACCCTTGTTTTATGCATCACCCCACCTCACCTTTCCCGTTCAGCAGCCATAGTGTGTTTTCTAAACGTGTGACTCTGTTCTGTTTTGTAATTCAGTTCAAGTGTAGCGGTTTTTACATTCCCTCTATAAGTGATATCTTATGATAATTGTCTTTTTCTGTGTGACTTATTTCACTTAGAATCGACGTACCTAAATCCACTCATCGTGCTGCTACTAGCCTTATGACGTGGATTTCATGGCTGAGTGATATTCCATTGTACATGAGGACCACAACTTCTTTATCCACTTTTCTCTTTCCTAGGATATTTAAGGTGTAATGAAGTGGGGGTTCTTGTCAACAGAGCAGCCCTAAACTTTGGGGTGCCTGTGTCTTGGTGATTTTTAGTTTTCCCAATTTATACGCCCATGAGTGGAAGTGCCCTATGCTCTCCAAGCTGTGTTTTTTTAGATGTTTCAGGACACACCGTACACTTCTCCAGAGTGGCTGTTGGCAATTTACATCCCGCCCATCAGCGTAGCAAGGCTCCCATTTCTCCATGGCGGGTCCTGCATTTTTGGTTTGGACACTTTTTTCCGCATGGCCCTTTTGCCCGCTGGGAAGCGAGACTTCTTTGGAGCGCTGATTGGCCTTTCCAGGTTGCTTGGTTGGCCAAAAAGGGCGTATGCGTTTTTTCCTGAATTCAGGAAAAAACGCATACGCCCTTTTTGGCCAAGGGCATCATTGTCCCCGTTTTGTCGCTTTTCATGTGCTTTCAAGGCGATTCGAATCTACCTCCTGAAATCTGTTTCCTGCAATTCTGCCTTGCTTTCAAAGCCTCTTCGTTGCCTTCCCTCAATATATTTGTGGACGAGAGTTATCATTTATAACTCTGCAGGTTTGTGAATTGCAGTGCCCCTGAGCTCCATTTTTCCAGTCGCTCTTTTGGGAGCTGGCCGCAAAAGTGCAGGATTGCTTCAGGCCCTCTTCTGGTTCTGGGGCGCAGGATGAGCTTGTGGTTAATTCTTCTTCCTGATGGGAAAATAGAGTGACCTGTGCCTGTCCCAACCCCTAGAGCTAGTCTCTCATTGGTTCCCCCTCTTCCCGTTCATCCTCAGGTCAAATTGCAACCTGTATGGAACAGGAGGTTAAAGGTGCTGATTCTCCAAGGAGGGAGATGGCTAGTAAAGCGGCTGGAATGGCGAACCCGAGCACAAGGAGATGAGAAATGAGGTGCGTTTTAGAAACCTTTCCCGATCACACGGTGTACCATCTTCTGGGTTTCTCATGCATGTTTTCGACGTAGGAAGATGCCCTTGAACCTGGAGATTTGGGACCCATGGGATGGGTACCATGCAGTATTACTTTAAAGGGTCTGCGTTGGCTCACGGAACCTCACCAAACCTCTCAGCCCCAAGAGTGTCCACCCTTATGTCTCAATCAGCTGTGGGTCTAGATATGGTCAATCCAGGTTGCATCACAGCCCCTGAACGAATTTTGTAAGAATTTCTCTCTCTTTCACTGTCTTTGTTTCACGGGTTTTGAAAAGTAATTTATTTTTATAATGGGGTTTAGCTGCTTTTCACGGCTGTGTTTATGCCGCTCTACACCCCCTTGACTCACTTACAGAGAGATATCAATACATAGGTTTGAAGATTCTTACTAGTCAGATATATTCTTGTGCGTTGAATAGGGGGTGTTGAGTCCAGTTCACTGAGCAAGGAGTAGGTCTTGTCTACTACATATTGGGTTTATGGAACGGTATCGGAGCTAATTTGAAACCCTTGTTTTATGCATCACCCCACCTCACCTTTCCCGTTCAGCAGCCATAGTGTGTTTTCTAAACGTGTGACTCTGTTCTGTTTTGTAATTCAGTTCAAGTGTAGCGGTTTTTACATTCCCTCTATAAGTGATATCTTATGATAATTGTTTTTTTCTGTGTGACTTATTTCACTTAGAATCGACGTACCTAAATCCACTCATCGTGCTGCTACTAGCCTTATGACGTGGATTTCATGGCTGAGTGATATTCCATTGTACATGAGGACCACAACTTCTTTATCCACTTTTCTCTTTCCTAGGATATTTAAGGTGTAATGAAGTGGGGGTTCTTGTCAACAGAGCAGCCCTAAACTTTGGGGTGCCTGTGTCTTGGTGATTTTTAGTTTTCCCAATTTATACGCCCATGAGTGGAAGTGCCCTATGCTCTCCAAGCTGTGTTTTTTTAGATGTTTCAGGACACACCGTACACTTCTCCAGAGTGGCTGTTGGCAATTTACATCCCGCCCATCAGCGTAGCAAGGCTCCCATTTCTCCATGGCGGGTCCTGCATTTTTGGTTTGGACACTTTTTTCCGCATGGCCCTTTTGCCCGCTGGGAAGCGAGACTTCTTTGGAGCGCTGATTGGCCTTTCCAGGTTGCTTGGTTGGCCAAAAAGGGCGTATGCGTTTTTTCCTGAATTCAGGAAAAAACGCATACGCCCTTTTTGGCCAAGGGCATCATTGTCCCCGTTTTGTCGCTTTTCATGTGCTTTCAAGGCGATTCGAATCTACCTCCTGAAATCTGTTTCCTGCAATTCTGCCTTGCTTTCAAAGCCTCTTCGTTGCCTTCCCTCAATATATTTGTGGACGAGAGTTATCATTTATAACTCTGCAGGTTTGTGAATTGCAGTGCCCCTGAGCTCCATTTTTCCAGTCGCTCTTTTGGGAGCTGGCCGCAAAAGTGCAGGATTGCTTCAGGCCCTCTTCTGGTTCTGGGGCGCAGGATGAGCTTGTGGTTAATTCTTCTTCCTGATGGGAAAATAGAGTGACCTGTGCCTGTCCCAACCCCTAGAGCTAGTCTCTCATTGGTTCCCCCTCTTCCCGTTCATCCTCAGGTCAAATTGCAACCTGTATGGAAC
>NW_026645872.1:17500-51591 GCF_949987535.1 Balaenoptera acutorostrata | reverse complement strand
GGGATAGGTTTAATAACTACCCTAACCCTAATGCGTACACTAACCCTAACCCCTACCCTAACCCTAACGCGTCCCCAAATCCTAACCCGTACCCTAAACCGCGCCCTAACCCTAACATTAACCCTAACCCTAACCCTAGCCCATACCCTACGCCGTACCCGAACCCTTCCCGAACCCGTACCCTAAGCCGTACCCTAACCCTAACCCTAACCCTAACCCTAACCCTAAGCTACCCTTGACTGCTTCTGCCTCCAATAGATTTCCTAAGCACTAGTGTTTTAAGGAACAGGTTAAAAAGAGAATCCTAATGTGATTTCTTGAGAATGGGTGTGTTCCTTATCTTATCCTAGTGTCTAAACTCTTCTCCATGGCTGGACCCCCAAATAATATTCCTTTACGGGCTAAGGGGTATCTAGAGAGTGGGATAGGTTTAATAACTACCCTAACCCTAACACGTACCCTAACCCTAACCCCTACCCTAACCCTAACGCGTACCCTAATCCTAACCCGTACCCTAAACCGAGCCCTAACCCTAACACTAACCCTAACCCTAACCCTAGCCCATACCCTACGCCGTACCCGAACCCCTCCCCGAACCCGTACCCTAAGCCGTACCCTAACCCTAACCCTAACCCTAACCCTAAGCTACCCTTGACTGCTTCTGCCTCCAATTGATTTCCTAAGCACTAGTGTTTTAAGGAACAGGTTAAAAAGAGAATCCTAATATGATTTCTTGAGAATGGGTGTGTTCCTTATCTTATCCTAGTGTCTAAACTCTTCTCCATGGCTGGACCGCCAAATAATACTCCTTTACGTGCTAAGGGGTATCTAGAGAGTGGGATAGGTTTAATAACTACCCTAACCCTAACGCGTACCCTAACCCTAACCCCTACCCTAACCCTAACGCGTACCCAAATCCTAACCCGTACCCTAAACCGCGCCCTAACCCTAACACTAACCCTAACCCTAACCCTAGCCCATACCCTACGCCGTACCCGAACCCTTCCCGAACCCGTACCCTAAGCCGTACCCTAACCCTAACCCTAACCCTAACCCTAACCCTAAGCTACCCTTGACTGCTTCTGCCTCCAATAGATTTCCTAAGCACTAGTGTTTTAAGGAACAGGTTAAAAAGAGAATCCTAATGTGATTTCTTGAGAATGGGTGTGTTCCTTATCTTATCCTAGTGTCTAAACTCTTCTCCATGGCTGGACCCCCAAATAATATTCCTTTACGTGCTAAGGGGTATCTAGAGAGTGGGATAGGTTTAATAACTACCCTAACCCTAACGCGTACCCTAACCCTAACCCCTACCCTAACCCTAAAGCGTACCCTAATCCTAACCCGTACCCTAAACCGAGCCCTAACCCTAACACTAACCCTAACCCTAACCCTAGCCCATACACTACGCCGTACCCGAACCCCTCCCCGAACCCGTACCCTAACCCTAACCCTAACCCTAACCCTAACCCTAAGCTACCCTTGACTGCTTCTGCCTCCAATAGATTTCCTAAGCACTAGTGTTTTAAGGAACAGGTTAAAAAGAGAATCCTAATGTGATTTCTTGAGAATGGGTGTGTTCCTTATCTTATCCTAGTGTCTAAACTCTTCTCCATTGCTGGACCCCCAAATAATATTCCTTTACGTGCTAAGGGGTATCTAGAGAGTGGGATAGGTTTAATAACTACCCTAACCCTAACGCGTACCCTAACCCTAACCCCTACCCTAACCCTAACGCGTACCCTAATCCTAACCCTTACCCTAAACCGAGCCCTAACCCTAACACTAACCCTAACCCTAACCCTAGCCCATACCCTACGCCGTACCCGAACCCCTCCCCGAACCCGTACCCTAAGCCGTATGCTAACCCTAACCCTAACCCTAACCCTAACCCTAAGCTATCCTTGACTGCTTCTGCCTCCAATAGATTTCCTAAGCACTAGTGTTTTAAGGAACAGGTTAAAAAGAGAATCCTAATGTGATTTCTTGAGAATGGGTGTGTTCCTTATCTTATCCTAGTGTCTAAACTCTTCTCCATGGCTGGACCCCCAAATAATATTCCTTTACGTGCTAAGGGGTATCTAGAGAGTGGGATAGGTTTAATAACTACCCTAACCCTAACACGTACCCTAACCTAACCCCTACCCTAACCCTAACGCGTACCCTAATCCTAACCCGTACCCTAAACCGAGCCCTAACCCTAACACTAACCCTAACCCTAACCCTAGCCCATACCCTACGCCGTACCCGAACCCCTCCCCGAACCCGTACCCTAAGCCGTACCCTAACCCTAACCCTAACCTTAACCCTAACCCTAAGCTACCCTTGACTGCTTCTGCCTCCAATAGATTTCCTAAGCACTAGTGTTTTAAGGAACAGGATAAAAAGAGAATCCTAATGTGATTTCTTGAGAATGGGTGTGTTCCTTATCTTATCCTAGTGTCTAAACTCTTCTCCATGGCTGGACCCCCAAATAATATTCCTTTACGGGCTAATGGGTATCTAGAGAGTGGGATAGGTTTAATAACTACCCTAACCCTAACGCGTACCCTAACCCTAACCCCTACCCTAACCCTAACGCGTACCCTAATCCTAACCCGTACCCTAAACCGAGCCCTAACCCTAACACTAACCGTAACCCTAACCCTAGCCCATACCCTACGCCGTACCCGAACCCCTCCCCGAACCCGTACCCTAAGCCGTACCCTAACCCTAACCCTAACCCTAACCCTAACCCTAAGCTACCCTTGACTGCTTCTGCCTCCAATAGATTTCCTAAGCACTAGTGTTTTAAGGAACAGGTTAAAAAGAGAATCCTAATGTGATTTCTTGAGAATGGGTGTGTTCCTTATCTTATCCTAGTGTCTAAACTCTTCTCCATGGCTGGACCCCCAAATAATATTCCTTTACGTGCTAAGGGGTATCTAGAGAGTGGGATAGGTTTAATAACTACCCTAACCCTAACGCGTACCCTAACCCTAACCCCTACCCTAACCCTAACGCGTACCCTAATCCTAACCCGTACCCTAAACCGAGCCCTAACCCTAACACTAACCCTAACCCTAACCCTAGCCCATACCCTACGCCGTACCCGAACCCCTCCCCGAACCCGTACCCTAAGCCGTACCCTAACCCTAACCCTAACCCTAACCCTAACCCTAAGCTACCCTTGACTGCTTCTGCCTCCAATAGATTTCCTAAGCACTAGTGTTTTAAGGAACAGGTTAAAAAGAGAATCCTAATGTGATTTCTTGAGAATGGGTGTGTTCCTTATCTTATCCTAGTGTCTAAACTCTTCTCCATGGCTGGACCCCCAAATAATATTCCTTTACGTGCTAAGGGGTATCTAGAGAGTGGGATAGGTTTAATAACTACCCTAACCCTAACGCGTACCCTAACCCTAACCCCTACCCTAACCCTAACGCGTACCCTAATCCTAACCCGTACCCTAAACCGAGCCCTAACCCTAACACTAACCCTAACCCTAACCCTAGCCCATACCCTACGCCGTACCCGAACCCCTCCCCGAACCCGTACCCTAAGCCGTACCCTAACCCTAACCCTAACCCTAACCCTAAGCTACCCTTGACTGCTTCTGCCTCCAATAGATTTCCTAAGCACTAGTGTTTTAAGGAACAGGTTAAAAAGAGAATCCTAATGTGATTTCTTGAGAATGGGTGTGTTCCTTATCTTATCCTAGTGTCTAAACTCTTCTCCATGGCTGGACCCCCAAATAATATTCCTTTACGTGCTAAGGGGTATCTAGAGAGTGGGATAGGTTTAATAACTACCCTAACCCTAACGCGTACCCTAACCCTAACCCCTACCCTAACCCTAACGCGTACCCTAATCCTAACCCGTACCCTAAACCGAGCCCTAACCCTAACACTAACCCTAACCCTAACCCTAGCCCATACCCTACGCCGTACCCGAACCCCTCCCCGAACCCGTACCCTAAGCCGTACCCTAACCCTAACCCTAACCTTAACCCTAACCCTAAGCTACCCTTGACTGCTTCTGCCTCCAATAGATTTCCTAAGCACTAGTGTTTTAAGGAACAGGATAAAAAGAGAATCCTAATGTGATTTCTTGAGAATGGGTGTGTTCCTTATCTTATCCTAGTGTCTAAACTCTTCTCCATGGCTGGACCCCCAAATAATATTCCTTTACGGGCTAATGGGTATCTAGAGAGTGGGATAGGTTTAATAACTACCCTAACCCTAACGCGTACCCTAACCCTAACCCTACCCTAACCCTAACGCGTACCCTAATCCTAACCCGTACCCTAAACCGAGCCCTAACCCTAACACTAACCGTAACCCTAACCCTAGCCCATACCCTACGCCGTACCCGAACCCCTCCCCGAACCCGTACCCTAAGCCGTACCCTAACCCTAACCCTAACCCTAACCCTAACCCTAAGCTACCCTTGACTGCTTCTGCCTCCAATAGATTTCCTAAGCACTAGTGTTTTAAGGAACAGGTTAAAAAGAGAATCCTAATGTGATTTCTTGAGAATGGGTGTGTTCCTTATCTTATCCTAGTGTCTAAACTCTTCTCCATGGCTGGACCCCCAAATAATATTCCTTTACGTGCTAAGGGGTATCTAGAGAGTGGGATAGGTTTAATAACTACCCTAACCCTAACGCGTACCCTAACCCTAACCCCTACCCTAACCCTAACGCGTACCCTAATCCTAACCCGTACCCTAAACCGAGCCCTAACCCTAACACTAACCCTAACCCTAACCCTAGCCCATACCCTACGCCGTACCCGAACCCCTCCCCGAACCCGTACCCTAAGCCGTACCCTAACCCTAACCCTAACCCTAACCCTAACCCTAAGCTACCCTTGACTGCTTCTGCCTCCAATAGATTTCCTAAGCACTAGTGTTTTAAGGAACAGGTTAAAAAGAGAATCCTAATGTGATTTCTTGAGAATGGGTGTGTTCCTTATCTTATCCTAGTGTCTAAACTCTTCTCCATGGCTGGACCCCCAAATAATATTCCTTTACGTGCTAAGGGGTATCTAGAGAGTGGGATAGGTTTAATAACTACCCTAACCCTAACGCGTACCCTAACCCTAACCCCTACCCTAACCCTAACGCGTACCCTAATCCTAACCCGTACCCTAAACCGAGCCCTAACCCTAACACTAACCCTAACCCTAACCCTAGCCCATACCCTACGCCGTACCCGAACCCCTCCCCGAACCCGTACCCTAAGCCGTACCCTAACCCTAACCCTAACCCTAACCCTAAGCTACCCTTGACTGCTTCTGCCTCCAATAGATTTCCTAAGCACTAGTGTTTTAAGGAACAGGTTAAAAAGAGAATCCTAATGTGATTTCTTGAGAATGGGTGTGTTCCTTATCTTATCCTAGTGTCTAAACTCTTCTCCATGGCTGGACCCCCAAATAATATTCCTTTACGTGCTAAGGGGTATCTAGAGAGTGGGATAGGTTTAATAACTACCCTAACCCTAACGCGTACCCTAACCCTAACCCCTACCCTAACCCTAACGCGTACCCTAATCCTAACCCGTACCCTAAACCGAGCCCTAACCCTAACACTAACCCTAACCCTAACCCTAGCCCATACCCTACGCCGTACCCGAACCCCTCCCCGAACCCGTACCCTAAGCCGTACCCTAACCCTAACCCTAACCCTAAGCTACCCTTGACTGCTTCTGCCTCCAATAGATTTCCTAAGCACTAGTGTTTTAAGGAACAGGTTAAAAAGAGAATCCTAATGTGATTTCTTGAGAATGGGTGTGTTCCTTATATTATCCTAGTGTCTAAACTCTTCTCCATGGCTGGACCCCCAAATAATATTCCTTTACGGGCTAAGGGGTATCTAGAGAGTGGGATAGGTTTAATAACTACCCTAACCCTAACACGTACCCTAACCCTAACCCCTACCCTAACCCTAACGCGTACCCTAATTCTAACCTGTACCCTAAACCGAGCCCTAACCCTAACACTAACCCTAACCCTAACCCTAGCCCATACCCTACGCCGTACCCGAACCCCTCCCCGAACCCGTACCCTAAGCCGTACCCTAACCCTAACCCTAACCCTAACCCTAAGCTACCCTTCACTGCTTCTGCCTCCAATAGATTTCCTAAGCACTAGTGTTTTAAGGAACAGGTTAAAAAGAGAATCCTAATGTGATTTCTTGAGAATGGGTGTGTTCCTTATCTTATCCTAGTGTCTAAACTCTTCTCCATGGCTGGACCCCCAAATAATATTCCTTTACGTGCTAAGGGGTATCTAGAGAGTGGGATAGGTTTAATAACTACCCTAACCCTAATGCGTACACTAACCCTAACCCCTACCCTAACCCTAACGCGTCCCCAAATCCTAACCCGTACCCTAAACCGAGCCCTAACCCTAACATTAACCCTAACCCTAACCCTAGCCCATACCCTACGCCGTACCCGAACCCTTCCCGAACCCGTACCCTAAGCCGTACCCTAACCCTAACCCTAACCCTAACCCTAACCCTAAGCTACCCTTGACTGCTTCTGCCTCCAATAGATTTCCTAAGCACTAGTGTTTTAAGGAACAGGTTAAAAAGAGAATCCTAATGTGATTTCTTGAGAATGGGTGTGTTCCTTATCTTATCCTAGTGTCTAAACTCTTCTCCATGGCTGGACCCCCAAATAATATTCCTTTACGGGCTAAGGGGTATCTAGAGAGTGGGATAGGTTTAATAACTACCCTAACCCTAACACGTACCCTAACCCTAACCCCTACCCTAACCCTAACGCGTACCCTAATCCTAACCCGTACCCTAAACCGAGCCCTAACCCTAACACTAACCCTAACCCTAACCCTAGCCCATACCCTACGCCGTACCCGAACCCCTCCCCGAACCCGTACCCTAAGCCGTACCCTAACCCTAACCCTAACCCTAACCCTAAGCTACCCTTGACTGCTTCTGCCTCCAATTGATTTCCTAAGCACTAGTGTTTTAAGGAACAGGTTAAAAAGAGAATCCTAATATGATTTCTTGAGAATGGGTGTGTTCCTTATCTTATCCTAGTGTCTAAACTCTTCTCCATGGCTGGACCCCCAAATAATACTCCTTTACGTGCTAAGGGGTATCTAGAGAGTGGGATAGGTTTAATAACTACCCTAACCCTAACGCGTACCCTAACCCTAACCCCTACCCTAACCCTAACGCGTACCCAAATCCTAACCCGTACCCTAAACCGCGCCCTAACCCTAACACTAACCCTAACCCTAACCCTAGCCCATACCCTACGCCGTACCCGAACCCTTCCCGAACCCGTACCCTAAGCCGTACCCTAACCCTAACCCTAACCCTAACCCTAACCCTAAGCTACCCTTGACTGCTTCTGCCTCCAATAGATTTCCTAAGCACTAGTGTTTTAAGGAACAGGTTAAAAAGAGAATCCTAATGTGATTTCTTGAGAATGGGTGTGTTCCTTATCTTATCCTAGTGTCTAAACTCTTCTCCATGGCTGGACCCCCAAATAATATTCCTTTACGTGCTAAGGGGTATCTAGAGAGTGGGATAGGTTTAATAACTACCCTAACCCTAACGCGTACCCTAACCCTAACCCCTACCCTAACCCTAAAGCGTACCCTAATCCTAACCCGTACCCTAAACCGAGCCCTAACCCTAACACTAACCCTAACCCTAACCCTAGCCCATACCCTACGCCGTACCCGAACCCCTCCCCGAACCCGTACCCTAACCCTAACCCTAACCCTAACCCTAACCCTAAGCTACCCTTGACTGCTTCTGCCTCCAATAGATTTCCTAAGCACTAGTGTTTTAAGGAACAGGTTAAAAAGAGAATCCTAATGTGATTTCTTGAGAATGGGTGTGTTCCTTATCTTATCCTAGTGTCTAAACTCTTCTCCATTGCTGGACCCCCAAATAATATTCCTTTACGTGCTAAGGGGTATCTAGAGAGTGGGATAGGTTTAATAACTACCCTAACCCTAACGCGTACCCTAACCCTAACCCCTACCCTAACCCTAACGCGTACCCTAATCCTAACCCTTACCCTAAACCGAGCCCTAACCCTAACACTAACCCTAACCCTAACCCTAGCCCATACCCTACGCCGTACCCGAACCCCTCCCCGAACCCGTACCCTAAGCCGTATGCTAACCCTAACCCTAACCCTAACCCTAACCCTAAGCTATCCTTGACTGCTTCTGCCTCCAATAGATTTCCTAAGCACTAGTGTTTTAAGGAACAGGTTAAAAAGAGAATCCTAATGTGATTTCTTGAGAATGGGTGTGTTCCTTATCTTATCCTAGTGTCTAAACTCTTCTCCATGGCTGGACCCCCAAATAATATTCCTTTACGTGCTAAGGGGTATCTAGAGAGTGGGATAGGTTTAATAACTACCCTAACCCTAACACGTGCCCTAACCCTAACCCCTACCCTAACCCTAACGCGTACCCTAATCCTAACCCGTACCCTAAACCGAGCCCTAACCCTAACACTAACCCTAACCCTAACCCTAGCCCATACCCTACGCCGTACCCGAACCCCTCCCCGAACCCGTACCCTAAGCCGTACCCTAACCCTAACCCTAACCTTAACCCTAACCCTAAGCTACCCTTGACTGCTTCTGCCTCCAATAGATTTCCTAAGCACTAGTGTTTTAAGGAACAGGTTAAAAAGAGAATCCTAATGTGATTTCTTGAGAATGGGTGTGTTCCTTATCTTATCCTAGTGTCTAAACTCTTCTCCATGGCTGGACCCCCAAATAATATTCCTTTACGGGCTAATGGGTATCTAGAGAGTGGGATAGGTTTAATAACTACCCTAACCCTAACGCGTACCCTAACCCTAACCCCTACCCTAACCCTAACGCGTACCCTAATCCTAACCCGTACCCTAAACCGAGCCCTAACCCTAACACTAACCGTAACCCTAACCCTAGCCCATACCCTACGCCGTACCCGAACCCCTCCCCGAACCCGTACCCTAAGCCGTACCCTAACCCTAACCCTAACCCTAACCCTAACCCTAAGCTACCCTTGACTGCTTCTGCCTCCAATAGATTTCCTAAGCACTAGTGTTTTAAGGAACAGGTTAAAAAGAGAATCCTAATGTGATTTCTTGAGAATGGGTGTGTTCCTTATCTTATCCTAGTGTCTAAACTCTTCTCCATGGCTGGACCCCCAAATAATATTCCTTTACGTGCTAAGGGGTATCTAGAGAGTGGGATAGGTTTAATAACTACCCTAACCCTAACGCGTACCCTAACCCTAACCCCTACCCTAACCCTAACGCGTACCCTAATCCTAACCCGTACCCTAAACCGAGCCCTAACCCTAACACTAACCCTAACCCTAACCCTAGCCCATACCCTACGCCGTACCCGAACCCCTCCCCGAACCCGTACCCTAAGCCGTACCCTAACCCTAACCCTAACCCTAACCCTAACCCTAAGCTACCCTTGACTGCTTCTGCCTCCAATAGATTTCCTAAGCACTAGTGTTTTAAGGAACAGGTTAAAAAGAGAATCCTAATGTGATTTCTTGAGAATGGGTGTGTTCCTTATCTTATCCTAGTGTCTAAACTCTTCTCCATGGCTGGACCCCCAAATAATATTCCTTTACGTGCTAAGGGGTATCTAGAGAGTGGGATAGGTTTAATAACTACCCTAACCCTAACGCGTACCCTAACCCTAACCCCTACCCTAACCCTAACGCGTACCCTAATCCTAACCCGTACCCTAAACCGAGCCCTAACCCTAACACTAACCCTAACCCTAACCCTAGCCCATACCCTACGCCGTACCCGAACCCCTCCCCGAACCCGTACCCTAAGCCGTACCCTAACCCTAACCCTAACCCTAACCCTAAGCTACCCTTGACTGCTTCTGCCTCCAATAGATTTCCTAAGCACTAGTGTTTTAAGGAACAGGTTAAAAAGAGAATCCTAATGTGATTTCTTGAGAATGGGTGTGTTCCTTATCTTATCCTAGTGTCTAAACTCTTCTCCATGGCTGGACCCCCAAATAATATTCCTTTACGTGCTAAGGGGTATCTAGAGAGTGGGATAGGTTTAATAACTACCCTAACCCTAACGCGTACCCTAACCCTAACCCCTACCCTAACCCTAACGCGTACCCTAATCCTAACCCGTACCCTAAACCGAGCCCTAACCCTAACACTAACCCTAACCCTAACCCTAGCCCATACCCTACGCCGTACCCGAACCCCTCCCCGAACCCGTACCCTAAGCCGTACCCTAACCCTAACCCTAACCCTAACCCTAACCCTAAGCTACCCTTGACTGCTTCTGCCTCCAATAGATTTCCTAAGCACTAGTGTTTTAAGGAACAGGTTAAAAAGAGAATCCTAATGTGATTTCTTGAGAATGGGTGTGTTCCTTATCTTATCCTAGTGTCTAAACTCTCCTCCATGGCTGGACCTCCAAATAATATTCCTTTACGTGCTAAGGGGTATCTAGAGAGTGGGATAGGTTTAATAACTACCCTAACCGTAACGCGTACCCTAACCCTAACCCCTACCCTAACCCTAACGCGTACCCTAATCCTAACCCGTACCCTAAACCGAGCCCTAACCCTAACACTAACCCTAACCCTAACCCTAGCCCATACCCTACGCCGTACCCGAACCCCTCCCCGAACCCGTACCCTAAGCCGTACCCTAACCCTAACCCTAACCCTAACCCTAACCCTAAACCTAAGCTACCCTTGACTGCTTCTGCCTCCAATAGATTTCCTAAGCACTAGTGTTTTAAGGAACAGGTTAAAAAGAGAATCCTAATGTGATTTCTTGAGAATGGGTGTGTTCCTTATCTTATCCTAGTGTCTAAACTCTCCTCCATGGCTGGACCTCCAAATAATATTCCTTTACGTGCTAAGGGGTATCTAGAGAGTGGGATAGGTTTAATAACTACCCTAACCCTAACGCGTACCCTAACCCTAACCCCTACCCTAACCCTAACGCGTACCCTAATCCTAACCCGTACCCTAAACCGAACCCTAACCCTAACACTAACCCTAACCCTAACCCTAGCCCATACCCTACGCCGTACCCGAACCCCTCCCCGAACCCGTACCCTAAGCCGTACCCTAACCCTAACCCTAACCCTAACCCTAACCCTAACCCTAAGCTACCCTTGACTGCTTCTGCCTCCAATAGATTTCCTAAGCACTAGTGTTTTAAGGAACAGGTTAAAAAGAGAATCCTAATGTGATTTCTTGAGAATGGGTGTGTTCCTTATCTTATCCTAGTGTCTAAACTCTTCTCCATGGCTGGACCCCCAAATAATATTCCTTTACGTGCTAAGGGGTATCTAGAGAGTGGGATAGGTTTAATAACTACCCTAACCCTAACGCGTACCCTAACCCTAACCCCTACCCTAACCCTAACGCGTACCCTAATCCTAACCCGTACCCTAAACGGAGCCCTAACCCTAACACTAACTTAACCCTAACCCTAGCCCATACCCTACGCCGTACCCGAACCCCTCCCCGAACCCGTACCCTAAGCCGTACCCTAACCCTAACCCTAACCCTAACCCTAACCCTAAGCTACCCTTGACTGCTTCTGCCTCCAATAGATTTCCTAAGCACTAGTGTTTTAAGGAACAGGTTAAAAAGAGAATCCTAATGTGATTTCTTGAGAATGGGTGTGTTCCTTATCTTATCCTAGTGTCTAAACTCTCCTCCATGGCTGGACCTCCAAATAATATTCCTTTACGTGCTAAGGGGTATCTAGAGAGTGGGATAGGTTTAATAACTACCCTAACCGTAACGCGTACCCTAACCCTAACCCCTACCCTAACCCTAACGCGTACCCTAATCCTAACCCGTACCCTAAACCGAGCCCTAACCCTAACACTAACCCTAACCCTAACCCTAGCCCATACCCTACGCCGTACCCGAACCCCTCCCCGAACCCGTACCCTAAGCCGTACCCTAACCCTAACCCTAACCCTAACCCTAACCCTAACCCTAAGCTACCCTTGACTGCTTCTGCCTCCAATAGATTTCCTAAGCACTAGTGTTTTAAGGAACAGGTTAAAAAGAGAATCCTAATGTGATTTCTTGAGAATGGGTGTGTTCCTTATCTTATCCTAGTGTCTAAACTCTCCTCCATGGCTGGACCTCCAAATAATATTCCTTTACGTGCTAAGGGGTATCTAGAGAGTGGGATAGGTTTAATAACTACCCTAACCCTAACGCGTACCCTAACCCTAACCCCTACCCTAACCCTAACGCGTACCCTAATCCTAACCCGTACCCTAAACCGAACCCTAACCCTAACACTAACCCTAACCCTAACCCTAGCCCATACCCTACGCCGTACCCGAACCCCTCCCCGAACCCGTACCCTAAGCCGTACCCTAACCCTAACCCTAACCCTAACCCTAACCCTAACCCTAAGCTACCCTTGACTGCTTCTGCCTCCAATAGATTTCCTAAGCACTAGTGTTTTAAGGAACAGGTTAAAAAGAGAATCCTAATGTGATTTCTTGAGAATGGGTGTGTTCCTTATCTTATCCTAGTGTCTAAACTCTTCTCCATGGCTGGACCCCCAAATAATATTCCTTTACGTGCTAAGGGGTATCTAGAGAGTGGGATAGGTTTAATAACTACCCTAACCCTAACGCGTACCCTAACCCTAACCCCTACCCTAACCCTAACGCGTACCCTAATCCTAACCCGTACCCTAAACGGAGCCCTAACCCTAACACTAACTTAACCCTAACCCTAGCCCATACCCTACGCCGTACCCGAACCCCTCCCCGAACCCGTACCCTAAGCCGTACCCTAACCCTAACCCTAACCCTAAGCTACCCTTGACTGCTTCTGCCTCCAATAGATTTCATAAGCACTAGTGTTTTAAGGAACAGGTTAAAAAGAGAATCCTAATGTGATTTCTTGAGAATGGGTGTGTTCCTTATCTTTTCCTAGTGTCTAAACTCTTCTCCATGGCTGGACCCCCAAATAATATTCCTTTACGTGCTAAGGGGTATCTAGAGAGTGGGATAGGTTTAATAACTACCCTAACCCTAACGCGTACCCTAACCCTAACCCCTACCCTAACCCTAACGCGTACCCTAATCCTAACCCGTACCCTAAACCGAGCCCTAACCCTAACACTAACCCTAACCCTAACCCTAGCCCATACCCTACGCCGTACCCGAACCCCTCCCCGAACCCGTACCCTAAGCCGTACCCTAACCCTAACCCTAACCCTAACCCTAAGCTACCCTTGACTGCTTCTGCCTCCAATAGATTTCCTAAGCACTAGTGTTTTAAGGAACAGGTTAAAAAGAGAATCCTAATGTGATTTCTTGAGAATGGGTGTGTTCCTTATCTTATCCTAGTGTCTAAACTCTTCTCCATGGCTGGACCCCCAAATAATATTCCTTTACGTGCTAAGGGGTATCTAGAGAGTGGGATAGGTTTAATAACTACCCTAACCCTAACGCGTACCCTAACCCTAACCCCTACCCTAACCCTAACGCGTACCCTAATCCTAACCCGTACCCTAAACCGAGCCCTAACCCTAACACTAACCCTAACCCTAACCCTAGCCCATACCCTACGCCGTACCCGAACCCCTCCCCGAACCCGTACCCTAAGCCGTACCCTAACCCTAACCCTAACCCTAACCCTAAGCTACCCTTGACTGCTTCTGCCTCCAATAGATTTCCTAAGCACTAGTGTTTTAAGGAACAGGTTAAAAAGAGAATCCTAATGTGATTTCTTGAGAATGGGTGTGTTCCTTATCTTATCCTAGTGTCTAAACTCTTCTCCATGGCTGGACCCCCAAATAATATTCCTTTACGTGCTAAGGGGTATCTAGAGAGTGGGATAGGTTTAATAACTACCCTAACCCTAACGCGTACCCTAACCCTAACCCCTACCCTAACCCTAACGCGTACCCTAATCCTAACCCGTACCCTAAACCGAGCCCTAACCCTAACACTAACCCTAACCCTAACCCTAGCCCATACCCTACGCCGTACCCGAACCCCTCCCCGAACCCGTACCCTAAGCCGTACCCTAACCCTAACCCTAACCCTAACCCTAACCCTAAGCTACCCTTGACTGCTTCTGCCTCCAATAGATTTCCTAAGCACTAGTGTTTTAAGGAACAGGTTAAAAAGAGAATCCTAATGTGATTTCTTGAGAATGGGTGTGTTCCTTATCTTATCCTAGTGTCTAAACTCTTCTCCATGGCTGGACCCCCAAATAATATTCCTTTACGTGCTAAGGGGTATCTAGAGAGTGGGATAGGTTTAATAACTACCCTAACCCTAACGCGTACCCTAACCCTAACCCCTACCCTAACCCTAACGCGTACCCTAATCCTAACCCGTACCCTAAACCGAGCCCTAACCCTAACACTAACCCTAACCCTAACCCTAGCCCATACCCTACGCCGTACCCGAGCCCCTCCCCGAACCCGTACCCTAAGCCGTACCCTAACCCTAACCCTAACCCTAACCCTAACCCTAAGCTACCCTTGACTGCTTCTGCCTCCAATAGATTTCCTAAGCACTAGTGTTTTAAGGAACAGGTTAAAAAGAGAATCCTAATGTGATTTCTTGAGAATGGGTGTGTTCCTTATCTTATCCTAGTGTCTAAACTCTCCTCCATGGCTGGACCTCCAAATAATATTCCTTTACGTGCTAAGGGGTATCTAGAGAGTGGGATAGGTTTAATAACTACCCTAACCGTAACGCGTACCCTAACCCTAACCCCTACCCTAACCCTAACGCGTACCCTAATCCTAACCCGTACCCTAAACCGAGCCCTAACCCTAACACTAACCCTAACCCTAACCCTAGCCCATACCCTACGCCGTACCCGAACCCCTCCCCGAACCCGTACCCTAAGCCGTACCCTAACCCTAACCCTAACCCTAACCCTAACCCTAACCCTAAGCTACCCTTGACTGCTTCTGCCTCCAATAGATTTCCTAAGCACTAGTGTTTTAAGGAACAGGTTAAAAAGAGAATCCTAATGTGATTTCTTGAGAATGGGTGTGTTCCTTATCTTATCCTAGTGTCTAAACTCTCCTCCATGGCTGGACCTCCAAATAATATTCCTTTACGTGCTAAGGGGTATCTAGAGAGTGGGATAGGTTTAATAACTACCCTAACCCTAACGCGTACCCTAACCCTAACCCCTACCCTAACCCTAACGCGTACCCTAATCCTAACCCGTACCCTAAACCGAACCCTAACCCTAACACTAACCCTAACCCTAACCCTAGCCCATACCCTACGCCGTACCCGAACCCCTCCCCGAACCCGTACCCTAAGCCGTACCCTAACCCTAACCCTAACCCTAACCCTAACCCTAACCCTAAGCTACCCTTGACTGCTTCTGCCTCCAATAGATTTCCTAAGCACTAGTGTTTTAAGGAACAGGTTAAAAAGAGAATCCTAATGTGATTTCTTGAGAATGGGTGTGTTCCTTATCTTATCCTAGTGTCTAAACTCTTCTCCATGGCTGGACCCCCAAATAATATTCCTTTACGTGCTAAGGGGTATCTAGAGAGTGGGATAGGTTTAATAACTACCCTAACCCTAACGCGTACCCTAACCCTAACCCCTACCCTAACCCTAACGCGTACCCTAATCCTAACCCGTACCCTAAACGGAGCCCTAACCCTAACACTAACTTAACCCTAACCCTAGCCCATACCCTACGCCGTACCCGAACCCCTCCCCGAACCCGTACCCTAAGCCGTACCCTAACCCTAACCCTAACCCTAAGCTACCCTTGACTGCTTCTGCCTCCAATAGATTTCATAAGCACTAGTGTTTTAAGGAACAGGTTAAAAAGAGAATCCTAATGTGATTTCTTGAGAATGGGTGTGTTCCTTATCTTTTCCTAGTGTCTAAACTCTTCTCCATGGCTGGACCCCCAAATAATATTCCTTTACGTGCTAAGGGGTATCTAGAGAGTGGGATAGGTTTAATAACTACCCTAACCCTAACGCGTACCCTAACCCTAACCCCTACCCTAACCCTAACGCGTACCCTAATCCTAACCCATACCCTAAACCGAGCCCTAACCATAACACTAACCCTAACCCTAACCCTAGCCCATACCCTACGCCGTACCCGAACCCCTCCCCTAACCCGTACCCTAAGCCGTACCCTAAACCTAACCCTAACCCTAACCCTAACCCTAACCCTAAGCTACCCTTGACTGCTTCTGCCTCCAATAGATTTCCTAAGCACTAGTGTTTTAAGGAACAGGTTAAAAAGAGAATCCTAATGTGATTTCTTGAGAATGGGTGTGTTCCTTATCTTATCCTAGTGTCTAAACTCTTCTCCATGGCTGGACCCCCAAATAATATTCCTTTACGTGCTAAGGGGTATCTAGAGAGTGGGATAGGTTTAATAACTACCCTAACCCTAACGCGTACCCTAACCCTAACCCCTACCCTAACCCTAACGCGTACCCTAATCCTAAACCGTACCCTAAACCGAGCCCTAACCCTAACACTAACCCTAACCCTAACCCTAGCCCATACCCTACGCCGTACCCGAACCCCTCCCCGAACCCGTACCCTAAGCCGTACCCTAACCCTAACCCTAACCCTAAGCTACCCTTGACTGCTTCTGCCTCCAATAGATTTCCTAAGCACTAGTGTTTTAAGGAACAGGTTAAAAAGAGAATCCTAATGTGATTTCTTGAGAATGGGTGTGTTCCTTATCTTTTCCTAGTGTCTAAACTCTTCTCCATGGCTGGACCCCCAAATAATATTCCTTTACGTGCTAAGGGGTATCTAGAGAGTGGGATAGGTTTAATAACTACCCTAACCCTAACGCGTACCCTAACCCTAACCCCTACCCTAACCCTAACGCATATCCTAATCCTAACCCGTACCCTAAACCGAGCCCTAACCCTAACACTAACCCTAACCCTAACCCTAGCCCATACCCTACGCCGTACCCGAAACCCTCCCCGAACCCGTACCCTAAGCCGTACCCTAACCCTAACCCTAACCCTAACCCTAAGCTACCCTTGACTGCTTCTGCCTCCAATAGATTTCCTAAACACTAGTGTTTTAAGGAACAGGTTAAAAAGAGAATCCTAAAGTGATTTCTTGAGAATGGGTGTGTTCCTTATCTTATCCTAGTGTCTAAACTCTTCTCCATGGCTGGACCCCCGAATAATATTCCTTTACGTGCTAAGGGGTATCTAGAGAGTGGGATAGGTTTAATAACTACCCTAACCCTAACGCGTACCCTAACCCTAACCCCTACCCTAACCCTAACGCGTACCCTAATCCTAACCCGTACCCTAAACCGAGCCCTAACCCTAACACTAACCCTAACCCTAACCCTAGCCCATACCCTACGCCGTACCCGAACCCCTCCCCGAACCCGTACCCTAAGCCGTACCCTAACCCTAACCCTAACCCTAAGCTACCCTTGACTGCTTCTGCCTCCAATAGATTTCCTAAGCACTAGTGTTTTAAGGAACAGGTTAAAAAGAGAATCCTAATGTGATTTCTTGAGAATGGGTGTGTTCCTTATCTTTTCCTAGTGTCTAAACTCTTCTCCATGGCTGGACCCCCAAATAATATTCCTTTACGTGCTAAGGGGTATCTAGAGAGTGGGATAGGTTTAATAACTACCCTAACCCTAACGCGTACCCTAACCCTAACCCCTACCCTAACCCTAACGCATACCCTAATCCTAACCCGTACCCTAAACCGAGCCCTAACCCTAACCCTAACCCTAGCCCATATCCTACGCCGTACTCGAACCCCTCCCCGAACCCGTACCCTAAGCCGTACCCTAACCCTAACCCTAACCCTAACCCTAACCCTAAGCTACCCTTGACTGCTTCTGCCTCCAATAGATTTCCTAAGCACTAGTGTTTTAAGGAACAGGTTAAAAAGAGAATCCTAATGTGATTTCTTGAGAATGGGTGTGTTCCTTATCTTATCCTAGTGTCTAAACTCTTCTCCATGGCTGGACCCCCAAATAATATTCCTTTACGTGCTAAGGGGTATCTAGAGAGTGGGATAGGTTTAATAACTACCCTAACCCTAATGCGTACACTAACCCTAACCCCTACCCTAACCCTAACGCGTCCCCAAATCCTAACCCGTACCCTAAACCGCGCCCTAACCCTAACATTAACCCTAACCCTAACCCTAGCCCATACTCTACGCCGTACCCGAACCCTTCCCGAACCCGTACCCTAAGCCGTACCCTAACCCTAACCCTAACCCTAACCCTAACCCTAAGCTACCCTTGACTGCTTCTGCCTCCAATAGATTTCCTAAGCACTAGTGTTTTAAGGAACAGGTTAAAAAGAGAATCCTAATGTGATTTCTTGAGAATGGGTGTGTTCCTTATCTTATCCTAGTGTCTAAACTCTTCTCCATGGCTGGACCCCCAAATAATATTCCTTTACGGGCTAAGGGGTATCTAGAGAGTGGGATAGGTTTAATAACTACCCTAACCCTAACACGTACCCTAACCCTAACCCCTACCCTAACCCTAACGCGTACCCTAATCCTAACCCGTACCCTAAACCGAGCCCTAACCCTAACACTAACCCTAACCCTAACCCTAGCCCATACCCTACGCCGTACCCGAACCCCTCCCCGAACCCGTACCCTAAGCCGTACCCTAACCCTAACCCTAACCCTAACCCTAAGCTACCCTTGACTGCTTCTGCCTCCAATTGATTTCCTAAGCACTAGTGTTTTAAGGAACAGGTTAAAAAGAGAATCCTAATATGATTTCTTGAGAATGGGTGTGTTCCTTATCTTATCCTAGTGTCTAAACTCTTCTCCATGGCTGGACCCCCAAATAATACTCCTTTACGTGCTAAGGGGTATCTAGAGAGTGGGATAGGTTTAATAACTACCCTAACCCTAACGCGTACCCTAACCCTAACCCCTACCCTAACCCTAACGCGTACCCAAATCCTAACCCGTACCCTAAACCGCGCCCTAACCCTAACACTAACCCTAACCCTAACCCTAGCCCATACCCTACGCCGTACCCGAACCCTTCCCGAACCCGTACCCTAAGCCGTACCCTAACCCTAACCCTAACCCTAAGCTACCCTTGACTGCTTCTGCCTCCAATAGATTTCCTAAGCACTAGTGTTTTAAGGAACAGGTTAAAAAGAGAATCCTAATGTGATTTCTTGAGAATGGGTGTGTTCCTTATCTTATCCTAGTGTCTAAACTCTTCTCCATGGCTGGACCCCCAAATAATATTCCTTTACGTGCTAAGGGGTATCTAGAGAGTGGGATAGGTTTAATAACTACCCTAACCCTAACGCGTACCCTAACCCTAACCCCTACCCTAACCCTAAAGCGTACCCTAATCCTAACCCGTACCCTAAACCGAGCCCTAACCCTAACACTAACCCTAACCCTAACCCTAGCCCATACCCTACGCCGTACCCG
Organism: Balaenoptera acutorostrata; assembly: GCF_949987535.1. Lineage (NCBI taxonomy): Eukaryota > Metazoa > Chordata > Mammalia > Artiodactyla > Balaenopteridae > Balaenoptera > Balaenoptera acutorostrata. The sequence goes on along the minus strand of NW_026645872.1, from coordinate 32,155 downwards.
AACCCCTCCCCGAACCCGTACCCTAACCCTAACCCTAACCCTAACCCTAACCCTAAGCTACCCTTGACTGCTTCTGCCTCCAATAGATTTCCTAAGCACTAGTGTTTTAAGGAACAGGTTAAAAAGAGAATCCTAATGTGATTTCTTGAGAATGGGTGTGTTCCTTATCTTATCCTAGTGTCTAAACTCTTCTCCATTGCTGGACCCCCAAATAATATTCCTTTACGTGCTAAGGGGTATCTAGAGAGTGGGATAGGTTTAATAACTACCCTAACCCTAACGCGTACCCTAACCCTAACCCCTACCCTAACCCTAACGCGTACCCTAATCCTAACCCTTACCCTAAACCGAGCCCTAACCCTAACACTAACCCTAACCCTAACCCTAGCCCATACCCTACGCCGTACCCGAACCCCTCCCCGAACCCGTACCCTAAGCCGTATGCTAACCCTAACCCTAACCCTAACCCTAACCCTAAGCTATCCTTGACTGCTTCTGCCTCCAATAGATTTCCTAAGCACTAGTGTTTTAAGGAACAGGTTAAAAAGAGAATCCTAATGTGATTTCTTGAGAATGGGTGTGTTCCTTATCTTATCCTAGTGTCTAAACTCTTCTCCATGGCTGGACCCCCAAATAATATTCCTTTACGTGCTAAGGGGTATCTAGAGAGTGGGATAGGTTTAATAACTACCCTAACCCTAACACGTGCCCTAACCCTAACCCCTACCCTAACCCTAACGCGTACCCTAATCCTAACCCGTACCCTAAACCGAGCCCTAACCCTAACACTAACCCTAACCCTAACCCTAGCCCATACCCTACGCCGTACCCGAACCCCTCCCCGAACCCGTACCCTAAGCCGTACCCTAACCCTAACCCTAACCTTAACCCTAACCCTAAGCTACCCTTGACTGCTTCTGCCTCCAATAGATTTCCTAAGCACTAGTGTTTTAAGGAACAGGTTAAAAAGAGAATCCTAATGTGATTTCTTGAGAATGGGTGTGTTCCTTATCTTATCCTAGTGTCTAAACTCTTCTCCATGGCTGGACCCCCAAATAATATTCCTTTACGGGCTAATGGGTATCTAGAGAGTGGGATAGGTTTAATAACTACCCTAACCCTAACGCGTACCCTAACCCTAACCCCTACCCTAACCCTAACGCGTACCCTAATCCTAACCCGTACCCTAAACCGAGCCCTAACCCTAACACTAACCGTAACCCTAACCCTAGCCCATACCCTACGCTGTACCCGAACCCCTCCCCGAACCCGTACCCTAAGCCGTACCCTAACCCTAACCCTAACCCTAACCCTAACCCTAAGCTACCCTTGACTGCTTCTGCCTCCAATAGATTTCCTAAGCACTAGTGTTTTAAGGAACAGGTTAAAAAGAGAATCCTAATGTGATTTCTTGAGAATGGGTGTGTTCCTTATCTTATCCTAGTGTCTAAACTCTTCTCCATGGCTGGACCCCCAAATAATATTCCTTTACGTGCTAAGGGGTATCTAGAGAGTGGGATAGGTTTAATAACTACCCTAACCCTAACGCGTACCCTAACCCTAACCCCTACCCTAACCCTAACGCGTACCCTAATCCTAACCCGTACCCTAAACCGAGCCCTAACCCTAACACTAACCCTAACCCTAACCCTAGCCCATACCCTACGCCGTACCCGAACCCCTCCCCGAACCCGTACCCTAAGCCGTACCCTAACCCTAACCCTAACCCTAACCCTAACCCTAAGCTACCCTTGACTGCTTCTGCCTCCAATAGATTTCCTAAGCACTAGTGTTTTAAGGAACAGGTTAAAAAGAGAATCCTAATGTGATTTCTTGAGAATGGGTGTGTTCCTTATCTTATCCTAGTGTCTAAACTCTTCTCCATGGCTGGACCCCCAAATAATATTCCTTTACGTGCTAAGGGGTATCTAGAGAGTGGGATAGGTTTAATAACTACCCTAACCCTAACGCGTACCCTAACCCTAACCCCTACCCTAACCCTAACGCGTACCCTAATCCTAACCCGTACCCTAAACCGAGCCCTAACCCTAACACTAACCCTAACCCTAACCCTAGCCCATACCCTACGCCGTACCCGAACCCCTCCCCGAACCCGTACCCTAAGCCGTACCCTAACCCTAACCCTAACCCTAACCCTAAGCTACCCTTGACTGCTTCTGCCTCCAATAGATTTCCTAAGCACTAGTGTTTTAAGGAACAGGTTAAAAAGAGAATCCTAATGTGATTTCTTGAGAATGGGTGTGTTCCTTATCTTATCCTAGTGTCTAAACTCTTCTCCATGGCTGGACCCCCAAATAATATTCCTTTACGTGCTAAGGGGTATCTAGAGAGTGGGATAGGTTTAATAACTACCCTAACCCTAACGCGTACCCTAACCCTAACCCCTACCCTAACCCTAACGCGTACCCTAATCCTAACCCGTACCCTAAACCGAGCCCTAACCCTAACACTAACCCTAACCCTAACCCTAGCCCATACCCTACGCCGTACCCGAACCCCTCCCCGAACCCGTACCCTAAGCCGTACCCTAACCCTAACCCTAACCCTAACCCTAACCCTAAGCTACCCTTGACTGCTTCTGCCTCCAATAGATTTCCTAAGCACTAGTGTTTTAAGGAACAGGTTAAAAAGAGAATCCTAATGTGATTTCTTGAGAATGGGTGTGTTCCTTATCTTATCCTAGTGTCTAAACTCTTCTCCATGGCTGGACCCCCAAATAATATTCCTTTACGTGCTAAGGGGTATCTAGAGAGTGGGATAGGTTTAATAACTACCCTAACCCTAACGCGTACCCTAACCCTAACCCCTACCCTAACCCTAACGCGTACCCTAATCCTAACCCGTACCCTAAACCGAGCCCTAACCCTAACACTAACCCTAACCCTAACCCTAGCCCATACCCTACGCCGTACCCGAGCCCCTCCCCGAACCCGTACCCTAAGCCGTACCCTAACCCTAACCCTAACCCTAACCCTAACCCTAAGCTACCCTTGACTGCTTCTGCCTCCAATAGATTTCCTAAGCACTAGTGTTTTAAGCAACAGGTTAAAAAGAGAATCCTAATGTGATTTCTTGAGAATGGGTGTGTTCCTTATCTTATCCTAGTGTCTAAACTCTCCTCCATGGCTGGACCTCCAAATAATATTCCTTTACGTGCTAAGGGGTATCTAGAGAGTGGGATAGGTTTAATAACTACCCTAACCGTAACGCGTACCCTAACCCTAACCCCTACCCTAACCCTAACGCGTACCCTAATCCTAACCCGTACCCTAAACCGAGCCCTAACCCTAACACTAACCCTAACCCTAACCCTAGCCCATACCCTACGCCGTACCCGAACCCCTCCCCGAACCCGTACCCTAAGCCGTACCCTAACCCTAACCCTAACCCTAACCCTAACCCTAACCCTAAGCTACCCTTGACTGCTTCTGCCTCCAATAGATTTCCTAAGCACTAGTGTTTTAAGGAACAGGTTAAAAAGAGAATCCTAATGTGATTTCTTGAGAATGGGTGTGTTCCTTATCTTATCCTAGTGTCTAAACTCTCCTCCATGGCTGGACCTCCAAATAATATTCCTTTACGTGCTAAGGGGTATCTAGAGAGTGGGATAGGTTTAATAACTACCCTAACCCTAACGCGTACCCTAACCCTAACCCCTACCCTAACCCTAACGCGTACCCTAATCCTAACCCGTACCCTAAACCGAACCCTAACCCTAACACTAACCCTAACCCTAACCCTAGCCCATACCCTACGCCGTACCCGAACCCCTCCCCGAACCCGTACCCTAAGCCGTACCCTAACCCTAACCCTAACCCTAACCCTAACCCTAACCCTAAGCTACCCTTGACTGCTTCTGCCTCCAATAGATTTCCTAAGCACTAGTGTTTTAAGGAACAGGTTAAAAAGAGAATCCTAATGTGATTTCTTGAGAATGGGTGTGTTCCTTATCTTATCCTAGTGTCTAAACTCTTCTCCATGGCTGGACCCCCAAATAATATTCCTTTACGTGCTAAGGGGTATCTAGAGAGTGGGATAGGTTTAATAACTACCCTAACCCTAACGCGTACCCTAACCCTAACCCCTACCCTAACCCTAACGCGTACCCTAATCCTAACCCGTACCCTAAACGGAGCCCTAACCCTAACACTAACTTAACCCTAACCCTAGCCCATACCCTACGCCGTACCCGAACCCCTCCCCGAACCCGTACCCTAAGCCGTACCCTAACCCTAACCCTAACCCTAAGCTACCCTTGACTGCTTCTGCCTCCAATAGATTTCATAAGCACTAGTGTTTTAAGGAACAGGTTAAAAAGAGAATCCTAATGTGATTTCTTGAGAATGGGTGTGTTCCTTATCTTTTCCTAGTGTCTAAACTCTTCTCCATGGCTGGACCCCCAAATAATATTCCTTTACGTGCTAAGGGGTATCTAGAGAGTGGGATAGGTTTAATAACTACCCTAACCCTAACGCGTACCCTAACCCTAACCCCTACCCTAACCCTAACGCGTACCCTAATCCTAACCCATACCCTAAACCGAGCCCTAACCATAACACTAACCCTAACCCTAACCCTAGCCCATACCCTACGCCGTACCCGAACCCCTCCCCTAACCCGTACCCTAAGCCGTACCCTAAACCTAACCCTAACCCTAACCCTAACCCTAACCCTAAGCTACCCTTGACTGCTTCTGCCTCCAATAGATTTCCTAAGCACTAGTGTTTTAAGGAACAGGTTAAAAAGAGAATCCTAATGTGATTTCTTGAGAATGGGTGTGTTCCTTATCTTATCCTAGTGTCTAAACTCTTCTCCATGGCTGGACCCCCAAATAATATTCCTTTACGTGCTAAGGGGTATCTAGAGAGTGGGATAGGTTTAATAACTACCCTAACCCTAACGCGTACCCTAACCCTAACCCCTACCCTAACCCTAACGCGTACCCTAATCCTAACCCGTACCCTAAACCGAGCCCTAACCCTAACACTAACCCTAACCCTAACCCTAGCCCATACCCTACGCCGTACCCGAACCCCTCCCCGAACCCGTACCCTAAGCCGTACCCTAACCCTAACCCTAACCCTAAGCTACCCTTGACTGCTTCTGCCTCCAATAGATTTCCTAAGCACTAGTGTTTTAAGGAACAGGTTAAAAAGAGAATCCTAATGTGATTTCTTGAGAATGGGTGTGTTCCTTATCTTTTCCTAGTGTCTAAACTCTTCTCCATGGCTGGACCCCCAAATAATATTCCTTTACGTGCTAAGGGGTATCTAGAGAGTGGGATAGGTTTAATAACTACCCTAACCCTAACGCGTACCCTAACCCTAACCCCTACCCTAACCCTAACGCATATCCTAATCCTAACCCGTACCCTAAACCGAGCCCTAACCCTAACACTAACCCTAACCCTAACCCTAGCCCATACCCTACGACGTACCCGAAACCCTCCCCGAACCCGTACCCTAAGCCGTACCCTAACCCTAACCCTAACCCTAACCCTAAGCTACCCTTGACTGCTTCTGCCTCCAATAGATTTCCTAAGCACTAGTGTTTTAAGGAACAGGTTAAAAAGAGAATCCTAAAGTGATTTCTTGAGAATGGGTGTGTTCCTTATCTTATCCTAGTGTCTAAACTCTTCTCCATGGCTGGACCCCCAAATAATATTCCTTTACGTGCTAAGGGGTATCTAGAGAGTGGGATAGGTTTAATAACTACCCTAACCCTAACGCGTACCCTAACCCTAACCCCTACCCTAACCCTAACGCGTACCCTAATCCTAACCCGTACCCTAAACCGAGCCCTAACCCTAACACTAACCCTAACCCTAACCCTAGCCCATACCCTACGCCGTACCCGAACCCCTCCCCGAACCCGTACCCTAAGCCGTACCCTAACCCTAACCCTAACCCTAAGCTACCCTTGACTGCTTCTGCCTCCAATAGATTTCCTAAGCACTAGTGTTTTAAGGAACAGGTTAAAAAGAGAATCCTAATGTGATTTCTTGAGAATGGGTGTGTTCCTTATCTTTTCCTAGTGTCTAAACTCTTCTCCATGGCTGGACCCCCAAATAATATTCCTTTACGTGCTAAGGGGTATCTAGAGAGTGGGATAGGTTTAATAACTACCCTAACCCTAACGCGTACCCTAACCCTAACCCCTACCCTAACCCTAACGCATACCCTAATCCTAACCCGTACCCTAAACCGAGCCCTAACCCTAACCCTAACCCTAGCCCATATCCTACGCCGTACTCGAACCCCTCCCCGAACCCGTACCCTAAGCCGTACCCTAACCCTAACCCTAACCCTAACCCTAACCCTAAGCTACCCTTGACTGCTTCTGCCTCCAATAGATTTCCTAAGCACTAGTGTTTTAAGGAACAGGTTAAAAAGAGAATCCAAATGTGATTTCTTGAGAATGGGTGTGTTCCTTATCTTATCCTAGTGTCTAAACTCTTCTCCATGGCTGGACCCCCAAATAATATTCCTTTACGTGCTAAGGCGTATCTAGAGAGTGGGATAGGTTTAATAACTACCCTAACCCTAACGCGTACCCTAACCCTAACCCCTACCCTAACCCTAACGCGTACCCTAATCCTAACCCGTACCCTAAACCGAGCCCTAACCCTAACACTAACCCTAACCCTAACCCTAGCCCATACCCTACGCCGTACCCGAACCCCTCCCCGAACCCGTACCCTAAGCCGTATCCTAACCCTTACCCTAACCCTAAGCTACCCTTGACTGCTTCTGCCTCCAATAGATTTCCTAAGCACTAGTGTTTTAAGCAACAGGTTAAAAAGAGAATCCTAATGTGATTTCTAGAGAATGGGTGTGTTCCTTATCTTTTCCTAGTGTGTAAACTCTTCTCCATGGCTGGACCCCCAAATAATATTCCTTTACGTGCTAAGGGGTATCTAGAGAGTGGGATAGGTTTAATAACTACCCTAACCCTAACGCGTACCCTAACCCTAACCCCTACCCTAACCCTAACGCGTACCCTAATCCTAACCCGTACCCTAAACCGAGCCCTAACCCTAACACTAACCCTAACCCTAACCCTAGCCCATACCCTACGCCGTACCCGAAACCCTCCCCGAACCCGTACCCTAAGCCGTACCCTAACCCTAACCCTAACCCTAACCCTAACCCTAACCCTAAGCTACCCTTGACTGCTTCTGCCTCCAATAGATTTCCTAAGCACTAGTGTTTTAAGGAACAGGTTAAAAAGAGAATCCTAATGTGATTTCTTGAGAATGGGTGTGTTCCTTATCTTATCCTAGTGTCTAAACTCTTCTCCATGGCTGGACCCCCAAATAATATTCCTTTACGTGCTAAGGGGTATCTAGAGAGTGGGATAGGTTTAATAACTACCCTAACCCTAACGCGTACCCTAACCCTAACCCCTACCCTAACCCTAACGCATACACTAATCCTAACCCGTACCCTAAACCGAGCCCTAACCCTAACCCTAACCCTAGCCCATACCCTACGCCGTACCCGAACCCCTCCCCGAACCCGTACCCTAAGCCGTACCCTAACCCTAACCCTAACCCTAACCCTAACCCTAAGCTACCCTTGACTGCTTCTGCCTCCAATATTTTTCCTAAGCACTAGTGTTTTAAGGAACAGGTTAAAAAGAGAATCCAAATGTGATTTCTTGAGAATGGGTGTGTTCCTTATCTTATCCTAGTGTCTAAACTCTTCTCCATGGCTGGACCCCCAAATAATATTCCTTTACGTGCTAAGGCGTATCTAGAGAGTGGGATAGGTTTAATAACTACCCTAACCCTAACGCGTACCCTAACCCTAACCCCTACCCTAACCCTAACGCGTACCCTAATCCTAACCCGTACCCTAAACCGAGCCCTAACGCTAAAACTAACCCTAACCCTAACCCTAGCCCATACCCTACGCCGTACCCCAACCCCTCCCCAAACCCGTACCCTAAGCCGTACCCTAACCCTTACCCTAAACCTAAGCTACCCTTGACTGCTTCTGCCTCCAATAGATTTCCTAAGCACTAGTGTTTTAAGGAACAGGTTAAAAAGAGAATCCTAATGTGATTTCTTGAGAATGGGTGTGTTCCTTATCTTTTCCTAGTGTCTAAACTCTTCTCCATGGCTGCACCCCCAAATAATATTCCTTTACGTGCTAAGGGGTATCTAGAGAGTGGGATAGGTTTAATAACTACCCTAACCCTAACGCGTACCCTAACCCTAACCCCTACCCTAACCCTAACGCGTACCCTAATCCTAACCCGTACCCTAAACCGAGCCCTATCCCTAACACTAACCCTAACCCTAACCCTAGCCCATACCCTACGCCGTACCCGAACCCCTCCCCGAACCCGTACCCTAAGCCGTACCCTAACCCTAACCCTAACCCTAACCCTAACCCTAAGCTACCCTTGACTGCTTCTGCCTCCAATAGATTTCCTAAGCACTAGTGTTTTAAGGAACAGGTTAAAAAGAGAATCCTAATGTGATTTCTTGAGAATGGGTGTGTTCCTTATCTTATCCTAGTGTCTAAACTCTTCTCCATGGCTGGACCCCCAAATCATATTCCTTTACGTGCTAAGGGGTATCTAGAGAGTGGGATAGGTTTAATAACTACCCTAACCCTAACGCGTACCCTAACCCGAACCCCTACCCTAACCCTAACGCGTACCCTAATCCTAACCCGTACCCTAAACCGAGCCCTAACCCTAACACTAACCCTAACCCTAACCCTAGCCCATACCCTACGCCGTACCCGAACCCCTCCCCGAACCCGTACCCTAAGCCGTATCCTAACCCTTACCCTAACCCTAAGCTACCCTTGACTGCTTCTGCCTCCAATAGATTTCCTAAGCACTAGTGTTTTAAGCAACAGGTTAAAAAGAGAATCCTAATGTGATTTCTAGAGAATGGGTGTGTTCCTTATCTTTTCCTAGTGTGTAAACTCTTCTCCATGGCTGGACCCCCAAATAATATTCCTTTACGTGCTAAGGGGTATCTAGAGAGTGGGATAGGTTTAATAACTACCCTAACCCTAACGCGTACCCTAACCCTAACCCCTACCCTAACCCTAACGCGTACCCTAATCCTAACCCGTACCCTAAACCGAGCCCTAACCCTAACACTAACCCTAACCCTAACCCTAGCCCATACCCTACGCCGTACCCGAAACCCTCCCCGAACCCGTACCCTAAGCCGTACCCTAACCCTAACCCTAACCCTAACCCTAACCCTAACCCTAAGCTACCCTTGACTGCTTCTGCCTCCAATAGATTTCCTAAGCACTAGTGTTTTAAGGAACAGGTTAAAAAGAGAATCCTAATGTGATTTCTTGAGAATGGGTGTGTTCCTTATCTTATCCTAGTGTCTAAACTCTTCTCCATGGCTGGACCCCCAAATAATATTCCTTTACGTGCTAAGGGGTATCTAGAGAGTGGGATAGGTTTAATAACTACCCTAACCCTAACGCGTACCCTAACCCTAACCCCTACCCTAACCCTAACGCATACCCTAATCCTAACCCGTACCCTAAACTGAGCCCTAACCCTAACCCTAACCCTAGCCCATACCCTACGCCGTACCCGAACCCCTCCCCGAACCCGTACCCTAAGCCGTACCCTAACCCTAACCCTAACCCTAACCCTAACCCTAAGCTACCCTTGACTGCTTCTGCCTCCAATAGATTTCCTAAGCACTAGTGTTTTAAGGAACAGGTTAAAAAGAGAATCCAAATGTGATTTCTTGAGAATGGGTGTGTTCCTTATCTTATCCTAGTGTCTAAACTCTTCTCCATGGCTGGACCCCCAAATAATATTCCTTTACGTGCTAAGGCGTATCTAGAGAGTGGGATAGGTTTAATAACTACCCTAACCCTAACGCGTACCCTAACCCTAACCCCTACCCTAACCCTAACGCGTACCCTAATCCTAACCCGTACCCTAAACCGAGCCCTAACCCTAAAACTAACCCTAACCCTAACCCTAGCCCATACCCTACGCCGTACCCCAACCCCTCCCCAAACCCGTACCCTAAGCCGTACCCTAACCCTTACCCTAAACCTAAGCTACCCTTGACTGCTTCTGCCTCCAATAGATTTCCTAAGCACTAGTGTTTTAAGGAACAGGTTAAAAAGAGAATCCTAATGTGATTTCTTGAGAATGGGTGTGTTCCTTATCTTTTCCTAGTGTCTAAACTCTTCTCCATGGCTGGACCCCCAAATAATATTCCTTTACGTGCTAAGGGGTATCTAGAGAGTGGGATAGGTTTAATAACTACCCTAACCCTAACGCGTACCCTAACCCTGACCCCTACCCTAACCCTAACGCGTACCCTAATCCTAACCCGTACCCTAAACCGAGCCCTATCCCTAACACTAACCCTAACCCTAACCCTAGCCCATACCCTACGCCGTACCCGAACCCCTCCCCGAACCCGTACCCTAAGCCGTACCCTAACCCTAACCCTAACCCTAACCCTAACCCTAAGCTACCCTTGACTGCTTCTGCCTCCAATAGATTTCCTAAGCACTAGTGTTTTAAGGAACAGGTTAAAAAGAGAATCCCAATGTGATTTCTTGAGAATGGGTGTGTTCCTTATCTTATCCTAGTGTCTAAACTCTTCTCCATGGCTGGACCCCCAAATAATATTCCTTTACGTGTTAAGGCGTATCTAGAGAGTGGGATAGGTTTAATAACTACCCTAACCCTAACGCGTACCCTAACCCTAACCCCTACCCTAACCCTAACGCGTACCCTAATCCTAACCCGTACCCTAAACCGAGCCCTAACCCTAACACTAACCCTAACCCTAACCCTAGCCCATACCCTACGCCGTACCCGAACCCCTCCCCGAACCCGTACCCTAAGCCGTATCCTAACCCTTACCCTAACCCTAAGCTACCCTTGACTGCTTCTGCCTCCAATAGATTTCCTAAGCACTAGTGTTTTAAGCAACAGGTTAAAAAGAGAATCCTAATGTGATTTCTAGAGAATGGGTGTGTTCCTTATCTTTTCCTAGTGTGTAAACTCTTCTCCATGGCTGGACCCCCAAATAATATTCCTTTACGTGCTAAGGGGTATCTAGAGAGTGGGATAGGTTTAATAACTACCCTAACCCTAACGCGTACCCTAACCCTAACCCCTACCCTAACCCTAACGCGTACCCTAATCCTAACCCGTACCCTAAACCGAGCCCTAACCCTAACACTAACCCTAACCCTAACCCTAGCCCATACCCTACGCCGTACCCGAAACCCTCCCCGAACCCGTACCCTAAGCCGTACCCTAACCCTAACCCTAACCCTAACCCTAACCCTAACCCTAAGCTACCCTTGACTGCTTCTGCCTCCAATAGATTTCCTAAGCACTAGTGTTTTAAGGAACAGGTTAAAAAGAGAATCCTAATGTGATTTCTTGAGAATGGGTGTGTTCCTTATCTTATCCTAGTGTCTAAACTCTTCTCCATGGCTGGACCCCCAAATAATATTCCTTTACGTGCTAAGGGGTATCTAGAGAGTGGGATAGGTTTAATAACTACCCTAACCCTAACGCGTACCCTAACCCTAACCCCTACCCTAACCCTAACGCATACCCTAATCCTAACCCGTACCCTAAACCGAGACCTAACCCTAACCCTAACCCTAGCCCATACCCTACGCCGTACCCGAACCCCTCCCCGAACCCGTACCCTAAGCCGTACCCTAACCCTAACCCTAACCCTAACCCTAACCCTAAGCTACCCTTGACTGCTTCTGCCTCCAATAGATTTCCTAAGCACTAGTGTTTTAAGGAACAGGTTAAAAAGAGAATCCAAATGTGATTTCTTGAGAATGGGTGTGTTCCTTATCTTATCCTAGTGTCTAAACTCTTCTCCATGGCTGGACCCCCAAATAATATTCCTTTACGTGCTAAGGCGTATCTAGAGAGTGGGATAGGTTTAATAACTACCCTAACCCTAACGCGTACACTAACCCTAACCCCTACCCTAACCCTAACGCGTACCCTAATCCTAACCCGTACCCTAAACCGAGCCCTAACCCTAAAACTAACCCTAACCCTAACCCTAGCCCATACCCTACGCCGTACCCCAACCCCACCCCAAACCCGTACCCTAAGCCGTACCCTAACCCTTACCCTAAACCTAAGCTACCCTTGACTGCTTCTGCCTCCAATAGATTTCCTAAGCACTAGTGTTTTAAGGAACAGGTTAAAAAGAGAATCCTAATGTGATTTCTTGAGAATGGGTGTGTTCCTTATCTTTTCCTAGTGTCTAAACTCTTCTCCATGGCTGGACCCCCAAATAATATTCCTTTACGTGCTAAGGGGTATCTAGAGAGTGGGATAGGTTTAATAACTACCCTAACCCTAACGCGTACCCTAACCCTAACCCCTACCCTAACCCTAACGCGTACCCTAATCCTAACCCGTACCCTAAACCGAGCCCTATCCCTAACACTAACCCTAACCCTAACCCTAGCCCATACCCTACGCCGTACCCGAACCCCTCCCCGAACCCGTACCCTAAGCCGTACCCTAACCCTAACCCTAACCCTAACCCTAACCCTAAGCTACCCTTGACTGCTTCTGCCTCCAATAGATTTCCTAAGCACTAGTGTTTTAAGGAACAGGTTAAAAAGAGAATCCTAATGTGATTTCTTGAGAATGGGTGTGTTCCTTATCTTATCCTAGTGTCTAAACTCTTCTCCATGGCTGGACCCCCAAATCATATTCCTTTACGTGCTAAGGGGTATCTAGAGAGTGGGATAGGTTTAATAACTACCCTAACCCTAACGCGTACCCTAACCCGAACCCCTACCCTAACCCTAACGCGTACCCTAATCCTAACCCGTACCCTAAACCGAGCCCTAACCCTAACACTAACCCTAACCCTAACCCTAGCCCATACCCTACGCCGTACCCGAACCCCTCCCCGAACCCGTACCCTAAGCCGTATCCTAACCCTTACCCTAACCCTAAGCTACCCTTGACTGCTTCTGCCTCCAATAGATTTCCTAAGCACTAGTGTTTTAAGCAACAGGTTAAAAAGAGAATCCTAATGTGATTTCTAGAGAATGGGTGTGTTCCTTATCTTTTCCTAGTGTGTAAACTCTTCTCCATGGCTGGACCCCCAAATAATATTCCTTTACGTGCTAAGGGGTATCTAGAGAGTGGGATAGGTTTAATAACTACCCTAACCCTAACGCGTACCCTAACCCTAACCCCTACCCTAACCCTAACGCGTACCCTAATCCTAACCCGTACCCTAAACCGAGCCCTAACCCTAACACTAACCCTAACCCTAACCCTAGCCCATACCCTACGCCGTACCCGAAACCCTCCCCGAACCCGTACCCTAAGCCGTACCCTAACCCTAACCCTAACCCTAACCCTAACCCTAACCCTAAGCTACCCTTGACTGCTTCTGCCTCCAATAGATTTCCTAAGCACTAGTGTTTTAAGGAACAGGTTAAAAAGAGAATCCTAATGTGATTTCTTGAGAATGGGTGTGTTCCTTATCTTATCCTAGTGTCTAAACTCTTCTCCATGGCTGGACCCCCAAATAATATTCCTTTACGTGCTAAGGGGTATCTAGAGAGTGGGATAGGTTTAATAACTACCCTAACCCTAACGCGTACCCTAACCCTAACCCCTACCCTAACCCTAACGCATACCCTAATCCTAACCCGTACCCTAAACCGAGCCCTAACCCTAACCCTAACCCTAGCCCATACCCTACGCCGTACCCGAACCCCTCCCCGAACCCGTACCCTAAGCCGTACCCTAACCCTAACCCTAACCCTAACCCTAACCCTAAGCTACCCTTGACTGCTTCTGCCTCCAATAGATTTCCTAAGCACTAGTGTTTTAAGGAACAGGTTAAAAAGAGAATCCAAATGTGATTTCTTGAGAATGGGTGTGTTCCTTATCTTATCCTAGTGTCTAAACACTTCTCCATGGCTGGACCCCCAAATAATATTCCTTTACGTGCTAAGGCGTATCTAGAGAGTGGGATAGGTTTAATAACTACCCTAACCCTAACGCGTACCCTAACCCTAACCCCTACCCTAACCCTAACGCGTACCCTAATCCTAACCCGTACCCTAAACCGAGCCCTAACCCTAAAACTAACCCTAACCCTAACCCTAGCCCATACCCTACGCCGTACCCCAACCCCTCCCCAAACCCGTACCCTAAGCCGTACCCTAACCCTTACCCTAAACCTAAGCTACCCTTGACTGCTTCTGCCTCCAATAGATTTCCTAAGCACTAGTGTTTTAAGGAACAGGTTAAAAAGAGAATCCTAATGTGATTTCTTGAGAATGGGTGTGTTCCTTATCTTTTCCTAGTGTCTAAACTCTTCTCCATGGCTGGACCCCCAAATAATATTCCTTTACGTGCTAAGGGGTATCTAGAGAGTGGGATAGGTTTAATAACTACCCTAACCCTAACGCGTACCCTAACCCTAACCCCTACCCTAACCCTAACGCGTACCCTAATCCTAACCCGTACCCTAAACCGAGCCCTATCCCTAACACTAACCCTAACCCTAACCCTAGCCCATACCCTACGCCGTACCCGAACCCCTCCCCGAACCCGTACCCTAAGCCGTACCCTAACCCTAACCCTAACCCTAACCCT
>NW_026645872.1:0-12500 GCF_949987535.1 Balaenoptera acutorostrata | reverse complement strand
ATCCTAACCCGTACCCTAAACCGAGCCCTAACCCTAACACTAACCCTAACCCTAACCCTAGCCCATACCCTACGCCGTACCCGAACCCCTCCCCGAACCCGTACCCTAAGCCGTACCCTAACCCTAACCCTAACCCTAACCCTAACCCTAAGCTACCCTTGACTGCTTCTGCCTCCAATAGATTTCCTAAGCACTAGTGTTTTAAGGAACAGGTTAAAAAGAGAATCCTAATGTGATTTCTTGAGAATGGGTGTGTTCCTTATCTTATCCTAGTGTCTAAACTCTTCTCCATGGCTGGACCCCCAAATCATATTCCTTTACGTGCTAAGGGGTATCTAGAGAGTGGGATAGGTTTAATAACTACCCTAACCCTAACCCCTACCCTAACCCTAACGCGTACCCTAATCCTAACCCGTACCCTAAACCGAGCCCTAACCCTAACACTAACCCTAACCCTAACCCTAGCCCATACCCTACGCCGTACCCGAACCCCTCCCCGAACCCGTACCCTAAGCCGTACCCTACCCTAACCCTAACCCTAACCCTTACCCTAAGCTACCCTTGACTGGTTCTGCCTCCAATAGATTTCCTAAGCACTAGTGTTTTAAGGAACAGGTTAAAAAGAGAATCCTAATGTGATTTCTTGAGAATGGGTGTGTTCCTTATCTTATCCTAGTGTCTAAACTCTTCTCCATCGCTGGACCCCCAAATCATATTCCTTTACGTGCTAAGGGGTATCTAGCGAGTGGGATAGGTTTAATAACTACCCTAACCCTAACGCGTACCCTAACCCTAACCCCTACCCTAACCCTAACGCGTACCCTAATCCTAACCCGTACCCTAAACCGAGCCCTAACCCTATCACTAACCCTAACCCTAACCCTAGCCCATACCCTACGCCGTACCCGAACCCCTCCCCGAACCCGTACCCTAAGCCGTACCCTAACCCTAACCCTAACCCTAAGCTACCCTTGACTGCTTCTGCCTCCAATAGATTTCCTAAGCACTAGTGTTTTAAGGAACAGGTTAAAAAGAGAATCCTAATGTGATTTCTTGAGAATGGGTGTGTTCCTTCTCTTTTCCTAGTGTCTAAACTCTTCTCCATGGCTGGACCCCCAAATAATATTCCTTTACGTGCTAAGGGGTATCCAGAGAGTGGGATAGGTTTAATAACTACCCTAACCCTAACGCGTACCCTAACCCTAACCTCTACCCTAACCCTAACGCGTACCCTAATCCTAACCCGTACCCTAAACCGAGCCCTAACCCTAACACTAACCCTAACCCTAACCCTAGCCCATACCCTACGCCGTACCCGAACCCCTCCCCGAACCCGTACCCTACGCCGTACCCTAACCCTAACCCTAACCCTAACCCTATGCTACCCTTGACTGCTTCTGCCTCCAATAGATTTTCTAAGCACTAGTGTTTTAAGGAACAGGTTAAAAAGAGAATCCAAATATGATTTCTTGAGAATGGGTGTGTTCCTTATCTTATCCTAGTGTCTAAACTCTTCTCCATGGCTGGACCCGCAAATAAATAATATCCTTTACGTGCTAAGGGGTATCTAGAGAGTGGGAACCCTAACCGTACCCTAACCCTAACCGCGTACCCTAACCCTAACCCTACCCTAATCCTAACGCGTACCCTAATCCTAACCCGTACCCTAAACCGAACCCTAACCCTAACACTAACCCTAACCCTAGCCCATACCCTACGCCATACTCGAACCGCTCCCCGAACCCGTACCCTAAGCCGTACCCTAACCCTAACCCTAACCCTAAGCTACCCTTGACTGCTTCTGCCTCCAATAGATTTCCTAAGCACTAGTGTTTTAAGGAACAGGTTAAAAAGAGAATCCTAATGTGATTTCTTGATAATGGGTGTGTTCCTTATCTTTTCCTAGTGTCTAAACTCTTCTCCATGGCTGGACCCCCAAATAATATTCCTTTACGTGCTAAGGGGTATCTAGAGAGTGGGATAGGTTTAATAACTACCCTAACCCTAACGCGTACCCTAACCCTAACCCCTACCCTAACCCTAACGCGTACCCTAATCCTAACCCGTACCCTAAACCGAGCCCTAACCCTAACACTAACCCTAACCCTAACCCTAGCCCATACCCTACGCCGTACACGAACCCCTCCCCGAACCCGTACCCTAAGCCGTACCCTAACCCTAACCCTAACCCTAACCCTAACCCTAACCCTAAGCTACCCTTGACTGCTTCTGCCTCCAATAGATTTCCTAAGCACTAGTGTTTTAAGGAACAGGTTAAAAAGAGAATCCTAATGTGATTTCTTGAGAATGGGTGTGTTCCTTATCTTATCCTAGTGTCTAAACTCTTCTCCATGGCTGGACCCCCAAATAATATTCCTTTACGTACTAAGGGGTATCTAGAGAGTGGGATAGGTTTAATAACTACCCTAACCCTAACCCCTACCCTAACCCTAACGCGTACCCTAATCCTAACCCGTACCCTAAACCGAGCCCTAACCCTAACACTAACCCTAACCCTAACCCTAGCCCATACCCTACGCCGTACCCGAACCCCTCCCCGAACCCGTACCCTAAGCCGTACCCTAACCCTAACCCTAACCCTAAGCTACCCTTGACTGCTTCTGCCTCCAATAGATTTCCTAAGCACTAGTGTTTTAAGGAACAGGTTAAAAAGAGAATCCTAATGTGATTTCTTGAGAATGGGTGTGTTCCTTATCTTTTCCTAGTGTCTAAACTCTTCTCCATGGCTGGACCCCCAAATAATATTCCTTTACGTGCTAAGGGGTATCCAGAGAGTGGGATAGGTTTAATAACTACCCTAACCCTAACGCGTACCCTAACCCTAACCTCTACCCTAACCCTAACGCGTACCCTAATCCTAACCCGTACCCTAAACCGAGCCCTAACCCTAACACTAACCCTAACCCTAACCCTAGCCCATACCCTACGCCGTACCCGAACCCCTCCCCGAACCCGTACCCTAAGCCGTACCCTAACCCTAACCCTAACCCTAACCCTATGCTACCCTTGACTGCTTCTGCCTCCAATAGATTTTCTAAGCACTAGTGTTTTAAGGAACAGGTTAAAAAGAGAATCCAAATGTGATTTCTTGAGAATGGGTGTGTTCCTGATCTTATCCTAGTGTCTAAACTCTTCTCCATGGCTGGACCCCCAAATAATATTCCTTTACGTGCTAAGGGGTATCTAGAGAGTGGGATAGGTTTAATAACTACCCTAACCCTAACGCGTACCCTAACCCTAACCCCTACCCTAACGCTAATGCGTACCCTAATCCTAACCCGTACCCTAAACCGAGCCCTAACCCTAACACTAACCCTAACCCTAGCCCATAACCTACGCCGTACTCGAACCCCTCCCCGAACCCGTACCCTAAGCCGTACCCTAACCCTAACCCTAACCCTAAGCTACCCTTGACTGCTTCTGCCTCCAATAGATTTCCTAAGCACTAGTGTTTTAAGGAACAGGTTAAAAAGAGAATCCTAATGTGATTTCTTGATAATGGGTGTGTTCCTTATCTTTTCCTAGTGTCTAAACTCTTCTCCATGGCTGGACCCCCAAATAATATTCCTTTACGTGCTAAGGGGTATCTAGAGAGTGGGATAGGTTTAATAACTACCCTAACCCTAACGCGTACCCTAACCCTAACCCCTACCCTAACCCTAACGCGTACCCTAATCCTAACCCGTACCCTAAACCGAGTTCTAACCCTAACACTAACCCTAACCCTAACCCTAGCCCATACCCTACGCCGTACACGAACCCCGCCCCGAACCCGTACCCTAAGCCGTACCCTAACCCTAACCCTAACCCTAACCCTAACCCTAACCCTAAGCTACCCTTGACTGCTTCTGCCTCCAATAGATTTCCTAAGCACTAGTGTTTTAAGGAACAGGTTAAAAAGAGAATCCTAATGTGATTTCTTGATAATGGGTGTGTTCCTTATCTTTTCCTAGTGTCTAAACTCTTCTCCATGGCTGGACCCCCAAATAATATTCCTTTACGTGCTAAGGGGTATCTAGAGAGTGGGATAGGTTTAATAACTACCCTAACCCTAACGCGTACCCTAACCCTAACCCCTACCCTAACCCTAACGCGTACCCTAATCCTAACCCGTACCCTAAACCGAGCCCTAACCCTAACACTAACCCTAACCCTAACCCTAGCCCATACCCTACGCCGTACACGAACCCCTCCCCGAACCCGTACCCTAAGCCGTACCCTAACCCTAACCCTAACCCTAACCCTAACCCTAACCCTAAGCTACCCTTGACTGCTTCTGCCTCCAATAGATTTCCTAAGCACTAGTGTTTTAAGGAACAGGTTAAAAAGAGAATCCTAATGTGATTTCTTGAGAATGGGTGTGTTCCTTATCTTATCCTAGTGTCTAAACTCTTCTCCATGGCTGGACCCCCAAATAATATTCCTTTACGTACTAAGGGGTATCTAGAGAGTGGGATAGGTTTAATAACTACCCTAACCCTAACCCCTACCCTAACCCTAACGCGTACCCTAATCCTAACCCGTACCCTAAACCGAGCCCTAACCCTAACACTAACCCTAACCCTAACCCTAGCCCATACCCTACGCCGTACCCGAACCCCTCCCCGAACCCGTACCCTAAGCCGTACCCTAACCCTAACCCTAACCCTAAGCTACCCTTGACTGCTTCTGCCTCCAATAGATTTCCTAAGCACTAGTGTTTTAAGGAACAGGTTAAAAAGAGAATCCTAATGTGATTTCTTGAGAATGGGTGTGTTCCTTATCTTTTCCTAGTGTCTAAACTCTTCTCCATGGCTGGACCCCCAAATAATATTCCTTTACGTGCTAAGGGGTATCCAGAGAGTGGGATAGGTTTAATAACTACCCTAACCCTAACGCGTACCCTAACCCTAACCTCTACCCTAACCCTAACGCGTACCCTAATCCTAACCCGTACCCTAAACCGAGCCCTAACCCTAACACTAACCCTAACCCTAACCCTAGCCCATACCCTACGCCGTACCCGAACCCCTCCCCGAACCCGTACCCTAAGCCGTACCCTAACCCTAACCCTAACCCTAACCCTATGCTACCCTTGACTGCTTCTGCCTCCAATAGATTTTCTAAGCACTAGTGTTTTAAGGAACAGGTTAAAAAGAGAATCCAAATGTGATTTCTTGAGAATGGGTGTGTTCCTGATCTTATCCTAGTGTCTAAACTCTTCTCCATGGCTGGACCCCCAAATAATATTCCTTTACGTGCTAAGGGGTATCTAGAGAGTGGGATAGGTTTAATAACTACCCTAACCCTAACGCGTACCCTAACCCTAACCCCTACCCTAACGCTAATGCGTACCCTAATCCTAACCCGTACCCTAAACCGAGCCCTAACCCTAACACTAACCCTAACCCTAGCCCATAACCTACGCCGTACTCGAACCCCTCCCCGAACCCGTACCCTAAGCCGTACCCTAACCCTAACCCTAACCCTAAGCTACCCTTGACTGCTTCTGCCTCCAATAGATTTCCTAAGCACTAGTGTTTTAAGGAACAGGTTAAAAAGAGAATCCTAATGTGATTTCTTGATAATGGGTGTGTTCCTTATCTTTTCCTAGTGTCTAAACTCTTCTCCATGGCTGGACCCCCAAATAATATTCCTTTACGTGCTAAGGGGTATCTAGAGAGTGGGATAGGTTTAATAACTACCCTAACCCTAACGCGTACCCTAACCCTAACCCCTACCCTAACCCTAACGCGTACCCTAATCCTAACCCGTACCCTAAACCGAGTTCTAACCCTAACACTAACCCTAACCCTAACCCTAGCCCATACCCTACGCCGTACACGAACCCCGCCCCGAACCCGTACCCTAAGCCGTACCCTAACCCTAACCCTAACCCTAACCCTAACCCTAACCCTAAGCTACCCTTGACTGCTTCTGCCTCCAATAGATTTCCTAAGCACTAGTGTTTTAAGGAACAGGTTAAAAAGAGAATCCTAATGTGATTTCTTGAGAATGGGTGTGTTCCTTATCTTATCCTAGTGTCTAAACTCTTCTCCATGGCTGGACCCCCAAATAATATTCCTTTACGTACTAAGGGGTATCTAGAGAGTGGGATAGGTTTAATAACTACCCTAACCCTAACCCCTACCCTAACCCTAACGCGTACCCTAATCCTAACCCGTACCCTAAACCGAGCCCTAACCCTAACACTAACCCTAACCCTAACCCTAGCCCATACCCTACGCCGTACCCGAACCCCTCCCCGAACCCGTACCCTAAGCCGTACCCTAACCCTAACCCTAACCCTAAGCTACCCTTGACTGCTTCTGCCTCCAATAGATTTCCTAAGCACTAGTGTTTTAAGGAACAGGTTAAAAAGAGAATCCTAATGTGATTTCTTGAGAATGGGTGTGTTCCTTATCTTTTCCTAGTGTCTAAACTCTTCTCCATGGCTGGACCCCCAAATAATATTCCTTTACGTGCTAAGGGGTATCCAGAGAGTGGGATAGGTTTAATAACTACCCTAACCCTAACGCGTACCCTAACCCTAACCTCTACCCTAACCCTAACGCGTACCCTAATCCTAACCCGTACCCTAAACCGAGCCCTAACCCTAACACTAACCCTAACCCTAACCCTAGCCCATACCCTACGCCGTACCCGAACCCCTCCCCGAACCCGTACCCTAAGCCGTACCCTAACCCTAACCCTAACCCTAACCCTATGCTACCCTTGACTGCTTCTGGCTCCAATAGATTTTCTAAGCACTAGTGTTTTAAGGAACAGGTTAAAAAGAGAATCCAAATGTGATTTCTTGAGAATGGGTGTGTTCCTGATCTTATCCTAGTGTCTAAACTCTTCTCCATGGCTGGACCCCCAAATAATATTCCTTTACGTGCTAAGGGGTATCTAGAGAGTGGGATAGGTTTAATAACTACCCTAACCCTAACGCGTACCCTAACCCTAACCCCTACCCTAACGCTAATGCGTACCCTAATCCTAACCCGTACCCTAAACCGAGCCCTAACCCTAACACTAACCCTAACCCTAGCCCATAACCTACGCCGTACTCGAACCCCTCCCCGAACCCGTACCCTAAGCCGTACCCTAACCCTAACCCTAACCCTAAGCTACCCTTGACTGCTTCTGCCTCCAATAGATTTCCTAAGCACTAGTGTTTTAAGGAACAGGTTAAAAAGAGAATCCTAATGTGATTTCTTGATAATGGGTGTGTTCCTTATCTTTTCCTAGTGTCTAAACTCTTCTCCATGGCTGGACCCCCAAATAATATTCCTTTACGTGCTAAGGGGTATCTAGAGAGTGGGATAGGTTTAATAACTACCCTAACCCTAACGCGTACCCTAACCCGAACCCCTACCCTAACCCTAACGCGTACCCTAATCCTAACCCGTACCCTAAACCGAGCCCTAACCCTAACACTAACCCTAACCCTAACCCTAGCCCATACCCTACGCCGTACCCGAACCCCTCCCCGAACCCGTACCCTAAGCCGTACCCTAACCCTAACCCTAACCCTAACCCTAACCCTAACCCTAAGCTACCCTTGACTGCTTCTGCCTCCAATAGATTTCCTAAGCACTAGTGTTTTAAGGAACAGGTTAAAGAGAGAATCCTAATGTGATTTCTTGAGAATGGGTGTGTTCCTTATCTTATCCTAGTGTCTAAACTCTTCTCCATGGCTGGACCCCCAAATAATATTCCTTTACGTGCTAAGGGGTATCTAGAGAGTGGGATAGGTTTAATAACTACCCTAACCCTAACCCCTACCCTAACCCTAACGCGTACCCTAATCCTAACCCGTACCCTAAACCGAGCCCTAACCCTAACACTAACCCTAACCCTAACCCTAGCCCATACCCTACGCAGTACCCGAACCCCTCCCCGAACCCGTACCCTAAGCCGTACCCTAACCCTAACCCTAACCCTAACCCTAAGCTACCCTTGACTGCTTCTGCCTCCAATAGATTTCCTAAGCACTAGTGTTTTAAGGAACAGGTTAAAAAGAGAATCCTAATGTGATTTCTTGAGAATGGGTGTGTTCCTTATCTTATCCTAGTGTCTAAACTCTTCTCCATGGCTGGACCCCCAAATCATATTCCTTTACGTGCTAAGGGGTATCTAGAGAGTGGGATAGGTTTAATAATTACCCTAACCCTAACCCCTACCCTAACCCTAACGCGTACCCTAATCCTAACCCGTACCCTAAACCGAGCCCTAACCCTAACACTAACCCTAACCCTAACCCTAGCCCATACCCTACGCCGTACCCGAACCCCTCCCCGAACCCGTACCCTAAGCCGTACCCTAACCCTAACCCTAACCCTAAGCTACCCTTGACTGCTTCTGCCTCCAATAGATTTCCTAAGCACTAGTGTTTTAAGGAACAGGTTAAAAAGAGAATCCTAATGTGATTTCTTGAGAATGGGTGTGTTCCTTATCTTTTCCTAGTGTCTAAACTCTTCTCCATGGCTGGACCCCCAAATAATATTCCTTTACGTGCTAAGGGGTATCCAGAGAGTGGGATAGGTTTAATAACTACCCTAACCCTAACGCGTACCCTAACCCTAACCTCTACCCTAACCCTAACGCGTACCCTAATCCTAACCCGTACCCTAAACCGAGCCCTAACCCTAACACTAACCCTAACCCTAACCCTAGCCCATACCCTACGCCGTACCCAAACCCCTCCCCGAACCCGTACCCTAAGCCGTACCCTAACCCTAACCCTAACCCTAACCCTATGCTACCCTTGACTGCTTCTGGCTCCAATAGATTTTCTAAGCACTAGTGTTTTAAGGAACAGGTTAAAAAGAGAATCCAAATGTGATTTCTTGAGAATGGGTGTGTTCCTGATCTTATCCTAGTGTCTAAACTCTTCTCCATGGCTGGACCCCCAAATAATATTCCTTTACGTGCTAAGGTGTATCTAGAGAGTGGGATAGGTTTAATAACTACCCTAACCCTAACGCGTACCCTAACCCTAACCCCTACCCTAACGCTAATGCGTACCCTAATCCTAACCCGTACCCTAAACCGAGCCCTAACCCTAACACTAACCCTAACCCTAGCCCATAACCTACGCCGTACTCGAACCCCTCCCCGAACCCGTACCCTAAGCCGTACCCTAACCCTAACCCTAACCCTAAGCTACCCTTGACTGCTTCTGCCTCCAATAGATTTCCTAAGCACTAGTGTTTTAAGGAACAGGTTAAAAAGAGAATCCTAATGTGATTTCTTGATAATGGGTGTGTTCCTTATCTTTTCCTAGTGTCTAAACTCTTCTCCATGGCTGGACCCCAAATAATATTCCTTTACGTGCTAAGGGGTATCTAGAGAGTGGGATAGGTTTAATAACTACCCTAACCCTAACGCGTACCCTAACCCGAACCCCTACCCTAACCCTAACGCGTACCCTAATCCTAACCCGTACCCTAAACCGAGCCCTAACCCTAACACTAACCCTAACCCTAACCCTAGCCCATACCCTACGCCGTACCCGAACCCCTCCCCGAACCCGTACCCTAAGCCGTACCCTAACCCTAACCCTAACCCTAACCCTAACCCTAACCCTAAGCTACCCTTGACTGCTTCTGCCTCCAATAGATTTCCTAAGCACTAGTGTTTTAAGGAACAGGTTAAAGAGAGAATCCTAATGTGATTTCTTGAGAATGGGTGTGTTCCTTATCTTATCCTAGTGTCTAAACTCTTCTCCATGGCTGGACCCCCAAATAATATTCCTTTACGTGCTAAGGGGTATCTAGAGAGTGGGATAGGTTTAATAACTACCCTAACCCTAACCCCTACCCTAACCCTAATGCGTACCCTAATCCTAACCCGTACCCTAAACCGAGCCCTAACCCTAACACTAACCCTAACCCTAACCCTAGCCCATACCCTACGCAGTACCCGAACCCCTCCCCGAACCCGTACCCTAAGCCGTACCCTAACCCTAACCCTAACCCTAACCCTAAGCTACCCTTGACTGCTTCTGCCTCCAATAGATTTCCTAAGCACTAGTGTTTTAAGGAACAGGTTAAAAAGAGAATCCTAATGTGATTTCTTGAGAATGGCGTGTGTTCCTTATCTTATCCTAGTGTCTAAACTCTTCTCCATGGCTGGACCCCCAAATCATATTCCTTTACGTGCTAAGGGGTATCTAGAGAGTGGGATAGGTTTAATAATTACCCTAACCCTAACCCCTACCCTAACCCTAACGCGTACCCTAATCCTAACCCGTACCCTAAACCGAGCCCTAACCCTAACACTAACCCTAACCCTAACCCTAGCCCATACCCTACGCCGTACCCGAACCCCTCCCCGAACCCGTACCCTAAGCCGTACCCTAACCCTAACCCTAACCCTAACCCTAACACTAAGCTACCCTTGACTGGTTCTGCCTCCAATAGATTTCCTAAGCCCTAGTGTTTTAAGGAACAGGTTAAAAGAGAATCCTAATGTGATTTCTTGAGAATGGGTGTGTTCCTTATCTTATCCTAGTGTCTAAACTCTTCTCCACGGCTGGACCCCCAATCATATTCCTTTACGTGCTAAGGGGTATCTAGAGAGTGGGATAGGTTTAATAAACTACCCTAACCCTAACGCGTACCCTAACCCTAACCCCTACCCTAACCCTAACGCGTACCCTAAACCGAGCCCTAACCCTAACACTAACCCTAACCCTAACCCTAGCCCATACCCTACGCCGTACCCGAACCCCTCCCCGAACCCGTACCCTAAGCCGTACCTTAACCCTAACCCTAAACCTAAGCTACCCTTGACTGCTTCTGCCTCCAATAGATTTCCTAAGCACTAGTGTTTTAAGGAACAGGTTAAAAAGAGAATCCTAATGTGATTTCTTGAGAATGGGTGTGTTCCTTATCTTTTCCTAGTGTCTAAACTCTTCTCCATGGCTGGACCCCCAAATAATATTCCTTTACGTGCTAAGGGGTATCCAGAGAGTGGGATAGGTTTAATAACTACCCTAACCCTAACGCGTACCCTAACCCTAACCTCTACCCTAACCCTAACGCGTACCCTAATCCTAACCCGTACCCTAAACCGAGCCCTAACCCTAACACTAACCCTAACCCCTAACCCTAGCCCATACCCTTACGCCGTACCCGAACCCCTCCCCGAACCCGTACCCTACGCCGTACCCTAACCCTAACCCTAACCCTAACCCTAACCCTATGCTACCCTTGACTGCTTCTGCCTCCAATAGATTTTCTAAGCACTAGTGTTTTAAGGAACAGGTTAAAAAGAGAATCCAAATGTGATTTCTTGAGAATGGGTGTGTTCCTTATCTTATCCTAGTGTCTAAACTCTTCTCCATGGCTGGACCCCCAAATAATATTCCTTTACGTGCTAAGGGGTATCTAGAGAGTGGGATACGTTTAATAACTACGCTAACCCTAACGCGTACCCTAACCCTAACCCCTACCCTAACCCTAAAGCGTACCCTAATCCTAACCCGTACCCTAAACCGAGCCCTAACCCTAACACTAACCCTAACCCTAGCCCATACCCTACGCCGTACTCGAACCCCTCCCGAACCCGTACCCTAAGCCGTACCCTAACCCTAACCCTAACCCTAAGCTACCCTTGACTGCTTCTGCCTCCAATAGATTTCCTAAGCACTAGTGTTTTAAGGAACAGGTTAAAAAGAGAATCCTAATGTGATTTCTTGATAATGGGTGTGTTCCTTATCTTTTCCTAGTGTCTAAACTCTTCTCCATGGCTGGACCCCCAAATAATATTCCTTTACGTGCTAAGGGGTATCTAGAGAGTGGGATAGGTTTAATAACTACCCTAACCCTAACGCGTACCCTAACCCTAACCCCTACCCTAACCCTAACGCGTACCCTAATCCTAACCCGTACCCTAAACCGAGCCCTAACCCTAACACTAACCCTAACCCTAACCCTAGCCCATACCCTACGCCGTACCCGAAACCCTCCCCGAACCCGTACCCTAAGCCGTACCCTAACCCTAACCCTAACCCTAAGCTACCCTTGACTGCTTCTGCCTCCAATAGATTTCCTAAGCACTAGTGTTTTAAGGAACAGGTTAAAAAGAGAATCCTAATGTGATTTCTTGATAATGGGTGTGTTCCTTATCTTTTCCTAGTGTCTAAACTCTTCTCCATGGCTGGACCCCCAAATAATATTCCTTTACGTGCTAAGGGGTATCTAGAGAGTGGGATAGGTTTAATAACTACCCTAACCCTAACGCGTACCCTAACCCTAACCCCTAACCTAACCCTAACGCGTACCCTAATCCTAACCCGTACCCTAAACCGAGCCCTAACCCTAACACTAACCCTAACCCTAACCCTAGCCCATACCCTACGCCGTACCCGAACCCCTCCCCGAACCCGTACCCTAAGCCGTACCCTAACCCTAAGCCTAACCCTAAGCTACCCTTGACTGCTTCTGCCTCCAATAGATTTCCTAAGCACTAGTGTTTTAAGGAACAGG